>NW_015090900.1:1354226-1367139 GCF_001431845.1 Calidris pugnax
CCCCGGAATCGGGGTTCGGGTCCCGGGTTCGAATCCCGGCCCCGGCCCTTTCCCCTCCAGCGCGACCCCATGATCCATCTCCCAAAAAAAGGGGAATTATTCCCTAGATTCCAACCCCCCGCCTTAATCCACCAGTTCCCATTTCACCCTCCAGTACTGGGTCACCGGGACAAAGGGTTCTGCCCCCTCCTTCCCCCCCCTCCTCCAAAAAAAAGAGTGCCTACATCAGGAAAACGACACAGAGCACGCCCCGCTAACACCCGACCGCAGGGGGAAACGCCTCCCCCCGCAGAATTCCTCCCCAGGCCTGCCAGGATGAGTCTTTTTTGAGTTTCTCTCCCAGGAGTGTGGGATCGTCACGCCCCAAACCAGGGCAAAGCTGCAGGGCCAGCAGAGAGCTTTTCGTGGGGACAGTTACCCCTGCCACAGCTGGCCCTGTCTATACTTGTCCTTCCCCTGGCTCTCAGGCAGCCATAAAGTATAAATTGGGATTTTTTTTATTATTTTTTTTCAACACCGGCTGGGTTGATTCAGGTTTTAAACAGCCAGTGGGAAAAGCAACACCCTTCCCCGTCCCCACTGAAAAAACAGGAGCAGAAATCATAGAATCATAGAATTGCCCAGGTCGGAAGGGACCTCCAAAGGCCATCTAGTCCGACCCCCCCGCAGTCAGCAGGGACACCCCCAACTAGACCAGGTTGCCCAGGGCCTCGTCGAGCCTCTCCTTGAATATCTCCAGGGAAGGGGCCTCAACCACCTCCCTGGGCAACCTGTTCCAGTGCTCCACCACCCTCCCAGTGAAGAACCCTCTCCTCATCTCCAGTCTAAATCTGTTCCCCTCCAGCTTGAAGCCATTGCCCCTCGTCCTGTCACTACAGGCCTTTCTAAACAGGTTCTCCCCAGCCTTCCTGTAGGCTCCCTTCAGGTACTGGAAGGCTGCTATTAGGTCTCCCCGGAGCCTCCTCTTCTCCAGGCTGAACAACCCCAGAAAGCTGGAATGGTTCAAAAAAAAAAAAACAGTGGAAAATTTTTCTTACAAGTCTATATTTCTTCCAAAAATAAATATACGAGCTCCACGCTCGAGACCAGGAGCCAGCCTGTGCTCCACGGGAGCAGAACCAGTACAAAGGGTGGGTGACAGTCCCCGCTCAGCGGGGCTGGGTCCTGGTGCTTTCCAGAGCCCCCTGTGATGCCCGGACGAACGGCATGTCCTGCCTGTACTTCATGGCAGTGGGTGGTTGGCGCCTGAGGAGATGGTCCCCGCTGTCTTTTGGGTCAGGGTCATCGTAGACGGTGGAGATGAGGATGGGAGAGTCTCGCCGGGGCTTCTTCACCCTGCTGAAAGTTGGCAGTTTCTCCCCGTGGTACCTAGAGGGACACAGGAAAGGTTTGGTCAAGCATTGTGCAAGCAGTGGGACATCCCAGCTTGGTTCCTTCATGAGGAAAAGTGGATGGGTGCAGAGATGGGGAAGGTTTGGTCAAACATCGTGGAAGCAGTGGGACATCCCAGCTCGTTTCCTTCATGGGGAAAAGTGGATGGGTGCAGAACAAGAAGCATTCTTGTCCTATTCCCGGCTGTGAGAAGAGCCAGCCCTCTCACAGGTGGGCTCCACACACCTCACAGGTGCTGTGTTTCCTCACAGGGAAACACAGCACCACACAAAGCCCCCAGAAACACCCCCCCAGAGAAGGTAGGGGTGAGGTCCACAGCCACAGCTTGGCTCACTTGAGCTTTCCCCACCAGAATACCAGGGCAGAGCTGACCCTCAACCCTCAAGCACAGCTCTCCCTCTGTGTTTGTTCACTGCATGAACCTGCAAATGGTCCCAGTCCCACTCTTTAACGCCACAAGCTCCTCCAAAGAGCACCAGACCATCAGGAAAAGCAGTGTTTCTGGCTCTGGAGTGCTGTGACAGGCCCTGTCACTGGCTGTGCCCAAAGAAAGGCAGATCCCTGGGACAGACTTCCAGTTCTAGTTCACAACCTGCTCCTTTTGTGGCCAGTTAGCTGCTGAGTCAGCACAGAGAGCCTGGGCAGAGGCCCTGAGCGCAGGTTGGAAGGGCAGGGTTGGGTACTTACCCCAGCCCCCTCTTGCATCTGGGGTTCTGACCCTCGTTGTCCAAAGCTTCGGCCATTCCAGAGTTGCTGCTGCCCAGCCCCAGCCCCTCCATCCAGCCCTGCCTCTCCAGCACCTTCCTGCCAAAGCCCTGGGAGAGGGGACAAAAAAAGGTCACAGAGTTGCTGGACAAAGCCCATCCTCATCTTCCCAGAACCCTCTGCCTCCTCCCCACATCCAAGATCTCTCTTCCCCCCAACCCACAGCTCCTGAGCATCCCCACCACAGCCTTCCCAGTCCTGTCCCATCCCCTCCTGAGCATGGAGCTCACCTTGGTGTATCTCTCAAAGGTGCCAATCTGTTGCCCTGAAACAGATCCATCCTCCAATCCGTCCCGGAGTCGCTGTTCCAGCCACATCTGGACTGAGTCCCGAGCATCCTTATCACCTCCATCTAAGGAGAAAGCAGCAAGAGTCAGAGCAGCACAGGAAAGCTGCTCACTGCCATCATTTCCCCCAAAGCACCAAGCAACAAGGAGGCAGAACCTGTTTTCTTTTTGGCAACTCTCTCTGCCAGACAAGAAAAACGTCGTTTAAAGCACACTGACGTCTCGGGTGCTTTCAAAGGATGAGAGAGCCAAAGAGTTCCCCATCTGCAGAAATTCTGCAGGGTCAGAATTTCCCAACCTCCCCAGTTTCCTGGAGGGGGTTTCAGCTCAGATACCTCTGTCATAGTAGATGCTCATGTCCACGTCCCAGTCGTCCGCAGTCTGCTCATCAAAGTCTGCCAAGAGAAGGAAAGCACCGGTTTTGGTGATGGTTGTGGAAGTTTGACACAGAAGAGCTGTTTGCAGGTGGCCCAGCTCTCTGTTTTCTCTAATAAAACGGGAAGGAAACTGTATTAAAGACTCTGCAAACCACACAACAGGCTGCCAGCAGGACCACTGGGGTCTCTGGCGACTGGATTGAACCACTGCAGGTTTTGTGATCAAGGGAAGGTTTAAGAAGTGATGGCAAGATGCCTGTATCTGTGGTTGATCTGGAACACTCGTACAGGGTTCTACCTGATTTACCTGCAGGGCTGGGCCCCCCAGCTCGTGGTGGTTAATTTTGTGGCTCAGGGATACAAACATCAACGTTACCTCCATTCTTCTCCTGCCAGTACTGAGCGTCCGTGTAGAAGACGAGGCCAGAGCCACCTTTCTCCCACTTCAGCTCAATCTCCTCTTCAAAGAGCCGCTCCTCCACACGGTCCTGCTTGGTCACGTCCTCGTGCAGAGCCTCGTGGCGCTCCCACTCCTCACAGGTATCATCGTCCTGCAAAGGAAGGGGTGACACCAAGCAGGCAGGGCCTCCTCCCAATTTCCCTGACCCTCACGTCCCATCCCATCCCAACACCCTCCCTCCGAAACAGCTTTGTCGACAGGGCTCGTCTCAACCTGCTTTTTTTCAGGCACCAACACGACCGGCACCGATGACCTCATTCCCCTGACTAACGCCATCTCCAGAGTCAGCAGACAGAAGTGGTGAAAAAAAAATAATAAATAAAATAATAAATACCACATCACACCCACTTCACGGCATGCTTTCAGCAGCAGCGTACCGCATCTGCAACGCAAAGATGCCCATTTAAGGAGCAGGTGTGTTGTACCTAAAGTCAGCACCAGCAACAAATTAATTCCACTCCAGTTGATCCCTAAAGAGATTGTGGCGGTTCCAGTGAAGCAGTTGGCTGGCACAGACACACAGCAGACTGACAGCTTTACTGCTGCCTGCCCAGTTCTGGGCAGCACCCTCCAAGGAAGACATTAACCAACTAAGGAACAGCCAAAAAGATCCAGGAAACAGCCTGTGAGAAACAGCTAGAGGAGTCTGTTTAGTCTGGAGAAGAAAAGACTGAATAAAAAGTTTGTCAAGGAGGGAACAAAGCCTTCTCTGTGTCCGCTGTTGCTAGGAGAGCCTAATGGGCTAAAATTGCAGCAAAGATTTGGCATCTAAGTTCATTCTGGTGGAGCAAAGAACGGGAATGGCTTGCCTGGGGATTGTGCTGCCTCTGTAATGACAGAGGATGGTGAGAACAGGCTAGACAGGCGTCTGTCAGGTGGAGGGAACGAGATAGTCTCCAGAGATCCTGTCCAGCCCAGTTTTCTAGAAGTCTTTGTCATGAAAGGCATTTTTCTCTGAATGACTAACTTCAATCGCTGGAGCATTCAAGGTCAACCATTCGTAGAGATCTGCCTGTCATCTCCAGCATACAAACTGCTCCTTAATCTCTGGTCGCCTCATTTCCAAGCAACAGCAGAGCTGGGCCAATCTGCTGTGCAGCAGGGCAGAGATCTGCTCCCAGAGCACCACTCTCTGCCTGTGCTCGTCCCTCTGGACCAAATCCTTTGGCTTTGACCCCAACCAAACCCTTAGGGCTCGAGCCCCTACAACCAGCTTGATTTGGACCAGCAGTTTTGGAGGCATTAATGCCCACACTCTTCATGCGCCAAGAGGCTCAGTGCACAAAGCCATTAACGAGCATATTTTAACACCAATTTTACGCAAGCAATTAATGCAATACAATTAAAAGATTAAAAATAAGCTCTAAGTGAATTATATCGGCTCTCCCAGCTTCACAACTACAATAGCTAAGCTTGGATGGTGCTAGAAAAATCTACTTACATCATCCGAATGTGACTCCTCTGCCTCCTTCTCCTGCCCCTCCTCATCTTCCTCAGCGCTGGCTGGGTGAGTCACCTGAGATGTTGCCACAGGCCCCTCTTCCTCTGTGATCTCATCCCCCGTAGCAGTGTAAACTCTTTCTTCTTCTATAACTGTCTCAGTGTCCTGGTATTCAAAAGGTACATTCCCATACCTACGGGATGAGCCTGTCTTTGGAAAATCCAGCTGCAATTTCTTGATAATCCGGGGAGGCAGCCTGCAGGCCCGGATCAGCTCCAAAAAAACTTTCAGGGGGGTGCCCACGTTCCCGTAAGGCATGAAGGAAGGGGGGTTGAACTCGGGCAGCCGCTTCAGGTCTGATTCCGTGACGGATTCGCCTGCGGCCGTCTTGTCCTCGCTGCAGGGAAGCGTCTCCGTGCCTGGAGGAGAGAAGGAATAGTTTTGTAGGGGAACACACGCTCAAAGAGAGAGGGGTAAATTAGGGCCCTCCCAGACAGGAGGGGGACGACCAGGCCCCAAACCCACTCTTATAGAACCATAGTATGGTTTGCGTTGGAAGGGACCTTTAAAGGCCATCTAGTCCAACCACCTCTGCAATAAGTTTGGGTTGGAAGGGGCCTTCAAAGGCCATCTAGTCCAACCACCTCTGCAATAAGCACAAACATTTTCAACTAGACCTGGTTACTCAAAGTCCCCTCCAACCCGACCCTGAATGTTTCCAGGGATGGGCCAGCCACAGCTTCTCTGGGCAACCTGGGCCAGGCTCTCCCCACCCTCACAGCAAAGAGTTTCTTCCCCAGATCTCAGCTCCATCTCCCCTCTTTCAGTTTAAAACTGTTCCCCCTCATCCTATGGCTCCCCTCCCTGATCCAGAGTCCCTCCCCACCTTTCCTGGAGCCCCTTGAGGGACTGGAAGGGGCTCTAAGGTCTCCCCGGAGCCTTCTCTTCTCCAGGCTGAACCCCCCCAACTCTCTCAGCCCCCCACCCCAGCAGAGGGGCTCCAGCCCTCCCAGCATCTCGGTGGCCTCCTCTGGCCCCGCTCCGACAGGGCCCTGTCCTTCTGATATTGGTGGCCTCTCAGCTGAAGGAAACCACTAAAAAGGGATCTCATCACAGCGGAATAGAGGGGTATGGATTTAAGGCACTAAGTAAATCCCGTGAGGGGTTTTAACCACCCGGTGCCCTCAGGCTTCCTGCTGGGACCCGCAGGACTGGGATCCGGTGCCCAAAGCGTCCTCCGAACCCTTCCAGGCCTGTCAGGGGAGGCCGGGCCTGGACCCCCCGGTGCCCGCTCGTACCTGTCCCGCGGCTGAGGCGAACTCTGCGGATGAAGCAGCGGCCGGGCAGCGAGGCGCCGCCGGGCCCGACCCAGCGTTTGCCCGAGTACATACGGACGAAGCGGCGGGCGCGGCCGGGCTTCACGGCCACCAGGCAGGAACAAGTACGAGGCGCCGCGGCCTCCTCCTCCCCGCCGCCCACCGGCGGGCGCTCGGGGCGGTGGCGGTAGTGGAAGCAGAGGAAGCCGCCGGCTTCTAGGAACTGGCTGAAGTAGGCGCGGAGCTGTGCGGAGCGCAGGGCGGCCGGGATACCGCTCACCAGGCAGTAACGAGCGGCGGCGGCGGCGCCGCCATTATCGGCGCTACAGCTGGGCGCCGCCATCTTGCCTCAGCGGGGCAGCGCGGGCGCGCCGTGATGACGTCAGCTGCCGACGCGGGGAGTGGGCGCCGCCTGGTGGCGGGCGGGAGCCCGGGAGGGGATGGAGGTGGCCAGGCCCCGGGGGGGTCACAGGCCGTAGGGATGGCCAGGCCCTGATGGAGGTGACAGGCCCTGGGGGTGGCCAGGCCCAATGGAGGTCACAGGTCTTGGGAATGGCCAGGCTCCAATGGAGGTGACAGGCCCTGGAGGTGGCCAGGCCACAGTGGAGGTGACAGGCCCTGGGGGTGGCCGGGCCTTGATGGAGGTCACAGGCCTTGGGAGTGGCCAGGTCCCAATGGAGGTGACAGGCCACAATGGAGGTGACAGGCCCTGGGGGTGGCCAGTCCCCAGTAGAGGTGACAGGTCTTAGGAGTGGCCAGGCCCCAGTAGAGGTGACAGGCCTTGGGAGTGGCCAGGTCCCAGTGGAGGTGACAAGCCCTGGAGGTGGCCAGGCCCAATGGAGCTCACAAGCCTTGGGGACAGCCAGGTCACAGGCCCTGGGGCAGTCTCAGGGCACTGGGGGTGTCCAGGGACCCCCTCTCCGTGCTGTTCAGTGCTGCCCTGTGTGAGGGGTCCTGGCCTTGCCCTCGTGGTAAGGTCCCAGTGCTGTGTGTCCCACCCTGGAGGGGTGGCCCTGAGGTGACAAACCAGTCACAGCAGTGACCACAGCCAGTGCCACAGGGTGCCATGGTGGCCAGGGGAGCCCACAGTGTCCCCAGGGGCTGGTGGGAGTTGGGGCAGGTTGGAGACGAGGGGGTAACTCCGGCAGCGGGGCTGTTTGGCACCCCGTGTGCTGTGACTCAGGTGTGCGTCACCGCGCTGCGCGGCTCGGGGCTGCCCGTGGGGCCTGTGGAAATCATCCCGTGACTCAAGGCGCTCCCTCCCCGTGGAAAACGGCTGTCACGGGGCTGAGATCACCCCAGAAAGCCGCCTCTCACCGTTCGGTGGCTCCGGTGAGAGGCGGAAGGATAGACTGACGAAGCAGTCCTTGCTCCCCGCCGTGCTGCTGGCTAAAATTCATAGAATCATAGAGTCATAGAATTGCCCAGGCCGGAAGGGCCCTCCAAAGGTCATCTAGTCCGCCCCCCCCGCAGTCAGCAGGGACCCCCCCAACTAGACCAGGTTGCCCAGGGCCTCGTCGAGCCTCTCCTTGAATATCTCCAGGGAAGGGGCCTCAACCCCCTCCCTGGGCAACCTGTTCCAGTGCTCCACCACCCTCACGGTGAAGAACCCTCTCCTCATCTCCAGTCTAAATCTGTTCCCCTCCAGCTTGAAGCCATTGCCCCTCGTCCTGTCCCTGCAGGCCTTTCTAAACAGGCTCTCCCCAGCCTTCCTGTAGCTCCCCTCAGGTACTGGAAGGCTGCTATTAGGTCTCCCCGGAGCCTCCTCTTCTCCAGGCTGAACAACCCCAGCTCCCTCAGCCTGTCCTCGGAGCAGAGGTGCTCCATCCCCCTGATCATCCTCATGGCCCTCCTCTGGACCCTCTCCAGAGGCGTTTCCCTGGGTAGGAGGGTGAGGGGGCACGGGGAGGCTTCGTGCAGCTTTACCCCACACCTCGGCTGGGTCGGGCACGGCAAACGGGACGCTGTCGGTGCCTGTCGGTGGCTCCTCCGTGCGTGTCCAGGTGAATCAGAGCACCCACCCCTGACACTGCCCCGGGGCGAGGCTCAGCGCCCGGAGAAAGGCACCAGGAGGGGCTGTGATCCCGCTGCCTCTGGAAATTTCACTGAATTTCACTGAATTTTTAGAGTTGGAAGGGACCATAGAGATCATCTAGTCCAACTCCCCTGCTGAAGCAGGATTGCCTAGAGCTTGTCAGAGCATGTTACTCAGGAGCATCCAGGCGGGTCTTGAAAATCTCCAAGGAAGGGGACTCCACAACCTCCCTGGGCAGCCTGTTCCAGGGCTCCGTCACCCTCACCATGAAGAAGTTTCTCCTCATATTTGAGTGGAACCTTTTTGAGTTTTCTATCCAGCAGCAGCAAATTTCTATCTGCTGGATAGAACCTTCCCCCCCCAGGGGGGTAGTTTTGTGCCGTGGGGCTGTTCATCAGACACCTCCGACATCCCAATGCTCCCTCCCCGTGGTGAGGCAGGCAGATTTTTATGGAAAGCCCCTTTTCCTTTGAGCATCCTTCCCATCCCGGGCATGCAGCCGGTTTTTCTAACCCCCCTCCCCAAGTTACCACCACCTCCAAAAAGCCACCACCACATTCCAAAATGTAAACCAGTTTATTAAAAAAATAATTTACTGCATCTTATATACAAACCACAAGAACATTGGCTTAGAAAATACTGACATTTAACTTGTTGCAGAAGCTGTGGGCAGGAGGGGCCAGCTTTCCAGGCTGTCACTCGAAGGGGGGGGACACGTTTGGTTCTACCACTTAAACGCCTTGTTTCCACAGCGTTCACAGCTCGAGGGTTTTAATTATCGTAGCACAAACGAGGTGAGCCCCCCAGCCCAAGGTGATGGGCGAGAGGTTTAGGGGCTCTGCCCTGTGAGCAGTTCTGTTGGTGTATTTCATGGCATTACGGAGAAAAGACACAATCTGAGGAAAGGTAGGGGGGGGTGAATCTGCACACTCCCTGTAAAATTTCATACTCTGTTTTTTTCCCCTCTTGGTGCCTGAAGAAGATCCTTCATCAATATTTCTAGAGATTTCAAGCACAATAGAACAAGAGCAAGACTTCACCTGGAGCTAATTCCATAATGTTGGCATCGGGAAAGCGATCCCGCTGAAGACAGGCTACTCGCCGTGCCCAAAACACCGCGGAATCGAGCTGTTAGCTGAGGACAAACCTCATCTCTTGGAGTTAACAGCAAAATGCACGTTGATTTAAATGGGACCAAGGATTCATTGAGTAAAAACCAGGACCGGGCTCTAACCTGACCTGCTCTGGGGTCTGGTTGCAGGTGGCTGAGCCGCTCTGGCTGTGAACAGGGAAAGAAAATCCCTCAGATTTTCCCCAGAACAGGGAAAGAAAAACCCACATATGGGCTCCCTGAAATGGAGACCGGCACAGGAGGAGCAGGAGCTGCTGTAAACATCTGCTGAACCAGAGCCCTTTCTCCTGGCTGAATTGTGCAGTTCCCCGCCGAGTCCAGAGCGTCTGTCTGGCTAAATCCCTGCTCCCAGATTTGCTCTGCTGCCCCGGCAAAGCGTGAGGAGCACCCAGGGGGCTGGTGGCCCAGCGTGGCTGCTCAGCAGGCCACACGTGCCACTGGAGCCAGCTGCCTGCTGGTTATCTCCTCCAGCATTTCCGCGATGAGCTCCATGATGTCTGCGTCGCCGATGATGGGTCGGAAGAAGAGATCCGTGACGAGGGAAGGAGGGATCGATTTTAAGGTGGAGGAGATGAGCAAAATGTGGGCAAAGCGGCCCTGGTCCACGGGGTGCAAGGGTTGAAGGACCTCCTCAAGAGCTCTCTGGGCTTCCCGCTGGAGGCTCTTGATGTACAGGAAGGCCCTCAGCCCGGGGATGTCTGCCGAAGGAGAGGAGGAAAAGGCGGTGATGAGAGAGGCTGGAAAACAGCCCCAGGTTTCTCCCCTTCCCATCCTTCCCCATTTCTCAGAAGGGATCTCTGAGGCCACGCTGATGAGATACACGCAGCACTACTGAGATGTAGCTATTCCAGGGCTGCCGTTTGAGAGAGGAATAATAGTTAACTGGGCAAACAAATCCTTTACAAAGCAAATCCCGGGATTCTTTATTGTCTGCAGGGCAGGCAAAGGTCTCTGGCTTTTACCACTACGATTTAACATCAACGAGATACACGCAGCACTACCGAGACATAGCTATTCCAGGGCTGCCGTTTGAGAGAGGAATAATAGTTAACTGGGCAAACAAATCCTTTACAAAGCAAATCCCGGGATTCTTTATTGTCTGCAGGGCAGGCAAAGGTCTCTGGCTTTTACCACTACGATTTAACATCCCTCCTCCCTGCTTCCTGGGGCATTTAGTAACCCTCAGCATTAAGGATAAGGTGATCAGCCTGCCCTGCTCTCATACCTGCCTGTGCTCTGAATGTCTCTGAGCTAAGAGGCACGTGTTCAGGTGCTGCACTCACCAGGATTGAAGAGAATGGCTCCCCTCAAGTAGGCGTATTCATTGGGGCTCAGATCCAGGCTCCAAAAGGTGTTCAGGCAGCACTGCAGCCGCTGCACAGCAGCCAGCGTGGGCTGCGTCCTCTCAGGCTCCAGCCCATTGCTTTGGCCATCGAGGAGGATCTTCTTGAGCATGCTGGGGGCTGGGGTCTCCATCACCTCGAAGGTCACCATTTCCTGGGCCAGCCCCAGGAGGAAGAGGGGAACCCAGCAGCTGTCCAGCAGCAGGAGTTGATCCTCTCGAGGCAGCAGGTAGAAGGAATGGAGGCTTTTCACAAAGTTGATGGTTTTTACCAGCACGTCGGAGGCCGCCCGGCAGGTGAGCTGGGGTGTGCGGAGGCAGACGGTGCGGCGCTGGTGGCAGAGGCAGCGCTGCTGGGCTGGGCTGCGGCCACCCCGGCTGTGGTTGAGGTTCTGGCTGAGGAGGGTGTAGAGGATGGCGGTCTGTTTGTCTTCCCTGTGGCACTGGCACCTCTCACAGTCCATGTCCATGCCACTGGTGGTCATAACTGAGCCGGGTTGCCGGATCCACGGCAAAACTCAGCTCCTGCTACAGTTGAGAGATGTAAAAAACCCTCCCAAAGCCTCCGGCGCAAGCTGGATTCTCCTTGTCCTCTCAGCTCTGCCAGCCCACAGCTGCTCAAACCAGCTCTTATAAAGCTGGGCCACCAGTGAAACACCCCTCCACAGCCTTGACCGCTCTGTGATTAAGCGGTCCTCATTATAAAAGAAAAAAAAAAAACACCAAAGCAGGCGTCCTGGGACTGATTGGCTGGGGCCAAAGAGTTCTCCGCGTGGCGTCAACGGCCGTTTTCTCAATGAAGCGCCGGTGGCGCGGGGAGGGGGGACAGCGGGTTGGGCAGCCTTATCAGGATTACCCAAACAGTATAAACAAAGTCATTAACCCGGCCTGTACCATGGCACCAAGGCCCCCGCGCTGTCATCGGGCAGGTGTCACTGCCAGAGGGTTCACACACACACACACACACACAGAGAGGGCACTCGTCTGCGCCCTGCGTTCAGCGGCCTTGGAAAAAGCAACCTGGAAGTCATTTTATCAGCGGCTGTTTGCCTAACCTTGCTGACAGGAGACTGGTGTTGTTACGGTCAGGGAAGGGAACGATGGACTGTAGTAGGCAAACCCAGGCAGGGCCCATGGGTTCACGTCTCTCTGAGGAAATGCAGGTCAGGGGAAGGGCAAATTCCCTGATTTTTCACTTTGAATAATAAAGGTGTACTCGGCACTGGTGAGGCCTCACCTTGAATACTGTGTCCAGTTTTGGGCTCCCTACCATAAAAAAGACATCGAGGGGCTGGAGCAGGTCCAGAGAAGGGCGACAAAGATGGTGAGGGGTCTGGAGAATAAGTCTTATGAGGAGAGGCTGAGGGAGCTGGGGATGTTCAGCCTGGAGAAGAGGAGGCTGAGGGGAGACCTTATTGCTCTCTCCAACTCCCTGAAAGGAGGGTGTAGAGAGGTGGGGGTCGGTCTCTTCTCTCAAGTCCCAGGCGACAGGACGAGAGGAAATGGCCTCAAGTTGCGCCAGGGGAGGTTCAGGCTGGATATTAGGAAAAATTTTTTCCCCGAAAGGGTTATCAGGCATTTGAATGGGCTGCCCCATGGAGGCACCATCCCTGGAGGGGTTCAAAAGAGGGGTTGATGTAGTGCTGGGAGGTATGGTTTAGTGATGATGCTCCTTGTTTGTTGTGTGGGTGTCTATTTTTGTCAGTCAGGTTGACGGTTGGACAAGATGATCTTTAAGGTCCCTTCCAACCTAGAAGATTCTGTGATTCTGTGAATTGGCTGGGTGGCCGCACTCAAATTGTTGAACTTAACAGCTCGACGTCCAAGTGGTGACCAGTGGCGTTCCTCAGGGGTGGGTACTGGGACTGGTGCTGTTTAACACCTTTGTTGGTGACATGGAGAGTGGGACTGAGTGCACCCTCAGCAAGTCTGCTGAGAAATTCTTTGGTGTGAGGGTGGTGAGAGCCTGGCCCAGGTTGCCCAGAGAAGCTGTGGCTGCCCCATCCCTGGAGGGGTTCAAGGCCAGGTTGGAGGGGGCTTGGAGCAACCTGGTCTGGTGGGAGGTGTCCCTGGGGGTGGCACTGGATCCTCGGCCCGCCATGGGGACCCGCGCCCGGACGGCCCGTCGCTATGGCAACCGGGCCCCGCGCCTCGCGTCCCGCCTCGCACCGGCGGATTGACAGCGGCCGCGACCAATCGCAACGCTCATCCGCGCCGCTCTTTTCGCGGATTGGTCGGTAAAGGGGAAGCGGGGCCTACAGAGCTTGCACAGTGGAAACATTCTAGGAATTACCTGGTGGTTTTATCCGTTGACCAGCAGGAATCGAGAAGCTTCTCGTCGCTGATCTCCGGGGGGGCGGGGGGGG
>NW_015090900.1:1367194-1377708 GCF_001431845.1 Calidris pugnax
GAGGGAGCGCCGCCTGGCCCAGACCCGGGAACGGAATGGGGCGGCGGAAGCTTTCCCGTATTCCCGGGGTGGGGTGCGGGGTGGGGGGGATGTGTGGGTGGAGAACGACGGGGAGGAGCGAATGGAGGTGATGGCGACCCAGCCTCCCCCCATCCCGGCCCTCCCCGGGAGGTGCACGTGGGGCACGGAAGCACGTGTCCTCTGTGCCCCCCCCCTCCCCGAGGTCGGTGCGGCGGCAGTGGCGGCGGGCAGGATGGGGCTGAGCGCGGAGGAGGCGGCGGAGCAGGAGGACCGTTTCGACGGCATGTTCCTCGCCATGGCCCAGCAGCACCAGGGCGGCGTGCGCGAGGTAGCGCCGCCGGGCCCAGACCCGGGAACGGAATGGGGCGGCGGAAGCTTTCCCGTATTCCCGGGGTGGGGTGCGGGGTGGGGGGGATGTGTGGGTGGAGAACGACGGGGAGGAGCGAATGGAGGTGATGGCGACCCAGCCTCCCCCCATCCCGGCCCTCCCCGGGAGGTGCACGTGGGGCACGGAAGCACGTGTCCTCTGTGCCCCCCCCCTCCCCGCCCCGTTATCGGTGATAACGGGGAGCCCGGAGGAGGCGCTAATTAATTAGTGTGAGGCTAATGAGGAGCTGTGGCCTTGGACCCCAGCTCTTGCTGCCCCCGGGCCCCCAGCGCTCGGTTATAGCAAAGCAAAACACCGCAGGGTTGGGACGGGGACTGAGGTCCCCAGCCCCGGTTTCCCGGCCCCTCCATCCGGTACCCGCCCTCGGAGACACTCGGCCGTGGAGTGTACTTGAACGTGAACGTGCCTCCCCTCCGCCTGGGTGGGGTTTTGGGGGGTCTGGGTGGGGTTTTGGGGGTCTGGGTGGGCTGGAGGGTGTGTGAACATCCCACACGCAAAAGGTTTGGGGAAATAGTGCTTATAACAGCTCCTCCTGCTGTGCTGGAACCTCGGAAATACTGACAGGAGAGAATTCCTGGGGGAAGAAAAAGAAAAAAAAAACCCAACAAACAAATAAACACACCACAAAAGATAAGCCAAGTCCATCGAGAGGGTGGGTTTCTGTTGGGGGATGCCAGCTCACAACTGCTAATTCATTGGCGATACCTGCCAGGAAACAAATTTTAGTCTTCTGTAAAAAAATAAAGAGGCTGTGGAGGTGGGGAGGGTGAGTTCGCACCCGGTGATGCACTGGTTTGGGTGTGCTAAAAAGCAAATTATGGTATACATATATATATGTGTACGTGCACGTGTACATACATTCCCAAATCCCTGCCTCGGATGGATCTAAAGAACATCCTGGGGTGTTGGAGTAGGTGTTTGTCCAAGGTGACCCGATAATAAAATGCTTGCCCTTTCTTCATGTAAACCACACAAACGCTCCTTTTGAAACCTAGGAATCCAGGAATTGGATCTCCACCAAAGCCACTGGATATTTTCTGGGGGGAAACAGTCACAGGGCTGATTTCAGCAGGATCTTGGCACAGACACACAGCGGGAGCACAAAGAATAAAGGCTGCTCAGGAGACACGAGTGATCTGGTCTCATTACTCTTTTTTTTCCCTCTTTTCTCCTTCACCCCCCTCCCCGTTTCCTCCACCAGCTTGTGAACACGTTCTTTAGTTTCCTGAGGCGTAAGACGGATTTCTTCACCGGTGGAGAAGACGGAGTAGCAGAGAAGGTAAAAAACCCAAATCCTTAAGCTTTTATGGCTTCTAACTTTCATGCCACCCATATCTGTGCCACGCTACTGAACAACTCAAGCACTATGGTGCCCTCGAGGACGGGCAACTCGTGATGCTGATGAAATGCATCACTCAAGCAAGATAATAACACGCTGCCCCTATCTGAGGCGGGGCACACAGGATTGCTTCTTCGAGTGGTACCGACAGTGCGGGGTGGTTTTTTTTTTCCTTGCCACGCTCTGGCCAAAGGCTTGTTTGGAAAGCAAATCTGGCAGACGCGGTGACTTAACGGTGACAGACACCGCGGTGGTGATAACCCCGGGTTACCTTGTTTGTTCATCTCAGAAAAAGCCCAAAGTCCACAGCTCTGCGCATGCGGCTGCACCTTTGTCTTGGGGTTGGGGTTACCTGCACAGAGCGAGCCTGGGGGTCCGGGTGGCTTCATGGGCAGCCTGAGCATCTCAATTCCAGCAGGTATTCCTCACCCAGCTCCAGAGCTGACAAACTAAATCGTGTCACCGTCAGGAAATAAGAACCAGAGCATTCAAAAACACCAACTGACTAGACTTTCTGATTTCTTGCTTCTGCTTCCCAGTTTAGGAGCTGCTCCCCTTCCTCGATACTGGAACTCCATCAGCAAAGCAGGAGCTGCTGTGTAATATATGTTAGGGCAGATGTTAATTGCCAGCACAGCACATTAAGGTACTCTGTCTAGTTTAAAGTGGTAAAACTAAGGCAGGGAAGGGATTGGAAAGTGGGTGGTTTCAAGGTAAGAAAGATGAAACCCGCTGCTGTTTTTCTTAGACTAGAGAGCAAATCTCCCCAAATTCCTGGGGACCGTGTGCTCCCAGGCAGTGAAACCCTGAGAGGCATTTCAGAGGTGAGCAGCTACTGGTGCTTTTGGAGGTTCTGGCTACTGTCGTTGGCAATTCCATAGCAAACCCCTGTCTGTGGCTGTAAAAGAAAAGCGTTCGTGTCCTTGGGTGATACCTTTTAAAATGTTTTTATGTTCTTTATGTTAAAATGCTTTATGTTCTTCTGAAAAGGTGCTCGATGCAGAGTCTCTCCACACCGTAGTAACCACAACCAAAATTGAAGCAGCTGCTTGCCCAGTCCTGCTCCTCCTTTGGCATTAAGGAGAAGAGAGGAGAGGGTGGGAAAGTCATCGTCTTTTACGGGGTGGCATTTGAGAAGCCCTTGTGGTGTGGAGTGAGGGGGGTGTGGTGGTATGGTGAGAGAAGGGCAGTGGAAATAATTAGCTCACAGTGGATCATCATGCAGTGAGGAAGAGGGGTTGGGAGGCACACGTCTTGAATTCTGTATCCTAGGAGACACCAGACTCGTGTCATGTAAATAAATCTTGCTTTCCACCTGAAAACAAAGCAGAAATACTTGGTGGTTGGTTACAAGACTAGGAGGCTTTGAGTTGCTCTGCAAAGGTGCTGATTTCCCCCCAAGAAGTTTCTGGGACATACAGAAACCAGTCTGAGACCTCTTCCCCCTCTCGATTCCTTTTCTCAGGTTCTGTCTGTATTGTTTTTCAGAGCAGACTTGGGTTCTCATACGTGCTGCTGTGCACAGCCCTGCTGGCCTTATCGACCACGGGGCAATCACTCTGGCTTCCTGCCTGTGTACTCAGCTCTCCCTCTGAGCAGCAGGGCCCTTTGCATCACAGACCTTGAGATTTTGCTTTTCGTACTCACAACAACGTGAGAATTTGGAGGGAGGTCTGAAGCAAAAGCATTTATGGAGGAGCTTGCACTCCATAAGTGTAAAACGCCGAGCTTTTCAGATGTGTCTCCTCTAAATCATGATGCTGAATCTCCATCTCGTGCCCGGGGAAAAGCCCAGTTGTGGGAAAGGTCAGAATTAGGTAAAAAAAAACTTGGATCCAGTGTCTCCATCCTTCCAGCTGTCCTCGATGTACAGAGTAGCTGTCAAATGGCTGGGTTAGGCATCTGCTCGTCCTGCTGGAATTACACAAAAGCCAAAAGAAATGAAGAATTTTGGTTTCTCTGTTATCTCCACGGAAATACACTCCCTGTGTAAGGAAGAACTACATTTAAACATTTAGAGTTTTCCCCCACTCTAGATTTTCAGGCAAAAGACTAGCGTGAAAACAAAGGGAGAAGTCACAAAATCTGTACAACTAACAGACGTTCTCATGCTCAGTAGGCAATGAGTTGGCTTCATTTGGGTTTGAAAAAGTGGGAGAAGTCACAAAATCTGTACAACTAACAAATGTTCTCATGCTCAGTAGGCAATGAGTTGGCTTCATTTGGGTTTGAAAAAGTGGTGCTTTTTAAAAACCCTTCGCTATGTCTTCCTGTCTTTCAGCTGATCACAGATACCTTCAGCCATCACAACAAACTGGCTCAGAAGGAACGGAAAGAGAAAAAGGCTCGTCAAGAGGCAGAGCGGCGTGAGAAGGCAGAGAGAGCTGCAAAACTGGCTAAAGAAAAGCAAGAAGCAAACGAGCCAAGGATTAAGGAACTTACGGATGAGGAAGCAGAAAGGCTGCAGCTGGAAATAGATCAGGTGAGAGCGGTGCCTGGCACCTGCAGGTACCATCTGGGTCATCTCTTCCGCTGGTCTGCATGTAGCTCAGGGGGCAGCGAGGGGTTAAAATGGCTCAAGGCTTGTTCTTTTGCAGTGCTGGAACCACCAGACTGGTGTGCTTTGAAATTAAATCAGCCTAGGCCAAACCCTTGCGTTTTCCTGTGGCTTCTACCATAACTCACTTCACCTTTGTGCCTTCAGGAAGGTCTCTGATTATAGCAACACCCTCTGCTACGGTCCTCAAGGTGTGAGGAGCAAGGGATTCTCCCCCTTGGCAGCACAGCTTTCCTTCAACGCTCTTCTCGGGGCTGAAAATTCCCCTTCTCAGGGCTGAAAATTCCCCATGGGTCTTGGATGTAGCTCCGAGTCCTGCTCTTCAGTTTGAGCTGAAGAGGCTGAGGCCACCTTGTGTCAGATCAGCAAGTTACACCGAGTGTCTGAGCCTGTTCCTTCTCTTTTTAAACAGAAAAAAGAGGCACAAGGACAGGTGAACAGCGTCCCGGTGAAACCCTCAGAGGATGAAGGCGAATCTTCGGATTCTAACAAGCAGGTACAGCTCATCTGGGGACTTCATTTTAATTGGAGAGAAATCTTAAGTTTCTGCACAATCATGAGAACTCCTGTAATGTGAGGGAGTCTATTGACAATTCACACTTAATTCCCAAAGATTTCAATGTTCTCATGCTCAGTAGGCAGTGAGTTGGCTTCATTTGGGTTTGAAAAAGTGGTGCTTTTTAAAAACCCCTTCGGTTTTGTGTTTTGTTTTCCTCTAACAGAAGCACCTATTCATTTCGGGCTAAATGTATGTGAATGTCAAATATGTGCAGCTGACCTGAAATTCTCATAAAACCCAGGAACTGTTGTTACACGTGGTACATACAAACTTGAAAAGCTTCTTTACACTTTAAATTGGTTGCTTAGGGGACAGATGACGAAGAGGAAGATGAGAAGGATAAAGGAAAACTTAAACCCAACTCTGGCAACGGGGCTGACCTCCCAAATTATAGATGGACGCAGACTCTTTCAGAACTGGATGTAAGTATTGCCTTATTACCAGGATCAGAGGAATCTGAGCTGGAGAATAAGTGTGGGTGCTGATAAGAATGGGGGAGCTGATGCCCTGTATCTCAGTTGCCTGTGGAAGGTTGGTAATTGTACTTAACGGCAGCATTTCAATACCTGGGGAGAGCTTGGTAACTAAATAAAATGCCCAAAAAACTGTAGTTAACTTTGCCAGACCTTGGTCTTGTTTAAACAAGGCAATAAAATCTGCTTCTCCTTTTATGATATCTTTGAGGTATGGGCCATCCTGGTGCCAAGCTTATTCATGTATCCTTTCACCTCCTGCTCGCTCAGTCCCCCAAGGAAAATATTGCATGTTTGGTCTTACTCTGGTGAAACCAAGGCAAAAATAGCAGCACGAGAGGGTAAGGAGAGGCCTCAGTGCTCAGCTCCTCAAATCTGATCTCTCCCTGGTGCAGCTGGCCATCCCTTTCAAGGTGAACTTCAGGTTGAAGGGGAAGGACATGGTGGTGGATATCCAGAGACGGCACCTCAAAGTTGGCCTGAAGGGCCATTCCCCTGTCATTGACGGAGAGCTTTTCAACGAAGTGAAGGTGGAGGAGAGCTCCTGGCTGATTGAAGATGGCAAAACAGTCACCGTGCACCTGGAGAAGGTAAAGCAGAATGAATCGGGGAAGATTCAGGCTCCTCTGCCTCTTCCTGGTGAAACAAGAGTCTGAAAAAGCCTGTAAAAGCTCTGGGCTTTGTCAGCTGAAGCAGAAAAACCATGCTGAGCTCATCCTTGGTCAGTGATGCTGTAGGAAGCAGGGTATTGCAAATTCCCCGTTTCCAGCCTAATTTCATGCTAATCCAGGATATCCAGTTGGTTGCTCAGCAGTTCAGGAAAAGCTGGAAAGAAATCAGTCATTTTAAAGTTGTTCCTTACTGGAACAATGCCATGCTTTGGCATCTGTTAGGGACCTGAAAACCTGGGGACAGACCTTTTTGCTTATTATCTCCCTTCTGGCCCTCTCCAGGTGATTAGTTTTTAATCCCGTTCATGTCATGCCAAATGTGACATCAGATTTCCCAGTTGTGAAAATTCAAGCCACCTGAAGTGGTTCGAAATGAACGTAGTGCCCTTTACCCATGTTCAGATTTCACTGACATTTAGAAAAACCATCAAATAAAGTTTGATTCCAGCAGCTTTTTTTTTTTTTCCTGAGTGACTGAGATTTTAAATTTCCTAGAACAAGGCCAGGAAAAATAAAATATTTGTTTTTGCTTCTTCATTCCTTCAGATCAACAAGATGGAATGGTGGAACAAACTAGTCTCCACAGACCCAGAAATCAACACCAAGAAAATCTGTCCAGAAAACTCAAAGGTAAGAACTCCCCCAGTTTGACCGAATGGAACCTTCTAAATGTGCTCACGCTCGGTTCACGTTCAACTTCTACATCTTGGGTTTTTTCTACCAGTTTAAAACCAATACTGGGAGTGCTGCTGCTTATGATGCTCTCATCTAACATAAGAGCCCCCCCAAACTTTAAACAAATGAAGCTGAGTCTATAAATTAGTGTCTGTAGAAGTATTTCTGAGCTGTGTGCCCAGCGTGGCGTAACCCCAACGTATCCGTGTTCTCTCCAAGCAGGGGGTGTGGATGGGTTGAGACAAATTATCCCCGTTTTGATAGAAATCCTTGCTTTTAGTTGTCAGACCTGGACAGCGAGACTCGCAGCATGGTGGAGAAAATGATGTATGATCAACGACAGAAATCCATGGGCCTCCCCACATCTGACGAACAGAAGAAGCAAGACATTTTGAAAAAGTGGGTAAACCTCATTAATTTGGGGGTATTTGCTTTCCTGAGCCCCTCTCTTCCACTTTGCCACCAATAATGTGATCAGAAAACAGGTTGGCCTTCAGTCCTGCCTGTGGTCACCTCTGCAGTTACGTGGTCATCAAATTGTTGGCTGGCCACCAGGGTCTATAAAAGCCCGTGGGGTTAGAAAGCATAACGGGAAATCCTGGCAATAGCCTACCTCTGGAATTGTCTTAATCTGCTGATTCCAAGTCCAGAAAGCATGTTTGGGACTGGAGGTACCATCTCAACTGAACTTTAACACGGTCTTGATTGTTTTCTAATCTCCCTCTACCCGGTAGCCCAGATAATCACCCCCTCCCTGCGCACCTGCCACCAGGCAGCTCTCTCCAAGCCAATACTGCTTTTTATGCCTTTATTGCCCTGTTTGGCATTGACGCACCTTGGCAGGAAAATTACCCACGGAGCTCCCAAGGCCGTTTGGGAAGGTGTGGAGGCAATTCAGGGTCATGCAGCTCCTTCAGTGAGCACAAACCCACGTCCAGAGAAGGGTGACAAAGCTGGTGAGGGGTCTGGAGAATAAGTCTTATGAGGAGAGGCTGAGGGAGCTGGGGTTATTCAGCCTGGAGAAGAGGAGGCTGAGGGGAGACCTTATTGCTCTCTCCAACTCCCTGAAAGGAGGGTGTAGAGAGATGGGGGTCGGTCTCTTCTCTCAAGTCACAGGACAAGAGGAAATGGCCTCAAGTTACGCCAGGGGAGGTTCAGGCTGGATATTAGGAAAAATTTTTTCCCTGAAAGGGTTCTCAGCCATTGGAATGGGCTGCCCAGGGAGGTGGTGGAGGCACCATCCCTGGAGGTGTTCAAAAGAGGGGTTGATGTAGTGCTGGGAGGTCTGGTTTAGTGATGATGCTCCTTGTTTGTTGTGTGGGTGTCTATTTTTGTCAGTGAGGTTGACGGTTGGACAAGATGATCTTTAAGGTCCCTTCCAACCTAGAAGATTCTGTGATTCTGTGATCTCATCTCAGGATTGGAAGCAGGATTAAGCATACCAGGCCTGGCTCCTTCTCTTCCTTGGCTTATCTGTAGCGGCAGAAGCTTCATTGATCCTTGTGCCAGGTACAGAGTAGGGTGCAACCGGTTTAGAGCAGAGACTGGACTTCCTTAGTGCCTGGCTGTTGAGTTAGTTGAGCAGGAGGTAGGTAGCCCTCCTGGGAAGTTCCACATACAGGATACCTCGTTGGCAAGGTCACTCGTTTGGTGCTCTGGAAGTTTGGCTGGTAAAGCAGGGGTAGGAAGTTTAGACTTTGGTCAGGCCAAAGTAGACTGGGTGACACCCAGGTGGGACCTAATCTCTGTCCCCATGGAGCCCTCCTGGCTGCTAAACAAGGACATGGTTCTTGCAGCACATTATTTCCGTGGAAATGGAAAGTGGAAATGAAGCTGTGGCGTTTCAGGGGAAGCCACGAGATGAGAGCACTGAGGAAGAGGAGAGGCCTGCCCTCACTTGCACTTTGTGCGTGAATCCCACCCCCCTACGGTTTTGTTTTGTGTCCCTTGGTGAACTGTGGGGCAGAGGAGGAAGCCAGGAGCTTCTGCAATACACTAATCACCCCGTAGCCACAGCGTCTTCTTCTCAGAACTCTCTGATGTGGCAACCTAAGTCCAAATAGATCTGCTGGGGTTGCTGTACGTTTGAAATCAGGTTGCACCTCGCCTCAAAGCAGAGTTCTCCGGTCACGTCCCGCAGTAGTTTTCACTGTCACAGCACTGGAGATATTCCCCACGTCCCCGGTAGGTAATGCCTAAGATCACAAGTTTGACCTTAAATAGTAATCTGCCCTCATGATCTCGCCTCTGCCCCGCAGCCGCTCTCAGCTGCTACGTGTCCGTCCGAGAGGTAGCAGTTGAAGGGTGTGTGTTTGATAATTAATAACTCCCATGTGTCCGGACTTGCTGCCCTCAATGGTTTGGCAGGATTGCTGATACCACTGACCCGAGGAGAAGTGTTTGTAGCGTGGGGAGTGAGTCCTGAGGAGCTCAGAAAAACTGTGGAGGGCGTGGGGAGGAAGCAAACTTGCTAGTGCAGGAAGTAGGGATGCTTTAACCCCCCCCCCAAACAGAGCTGTTCTGTATCTCCTGCTGACTCACACCCACCCTCTTCTCTTTGTTTTTCTTGCAGGTTCATGGAACAGCACCCAGAAATGGACTTTTCAAAGGCTAAATTCAACTGAGTCCTCCCTTTCTCCCCCCCCCCCTCTCAGTCAGCCTGTCGAATGGGGCAGGATACGCGGTGCCCTACGGAGGGATCCCTCCCCTTGGGCAAGGAATCCCTTCCAGCTCCCCCTGCCCCAGCCCGCTCTGGAGCCAGCTCCATGAACTCGTCCTCACTTGTCCTGTGCTGAGCAGAACTCAAGGCCACAGAACCGTCCCGCAGCAGCTCCGGTCAGAGCCATCTGCCACCCTTCCCAGGCAGCAGTTAGGAGAGAAGGAGGGGGTAGAGAAAAAAGGGTTGTTAGGGCTACGAGAGCCAGGCTTGAGAGGTTTTGGGACTCACCCTTAACCTATCACTTAATCTCCTGGCCCTTCAGAGCTGCTAACACACTCTTTGCCATTTCAGTTTGGCAGCAGGTACTCTGGAGCTTTTACCCCCTTCCCCTCGGCTTTCCTATGAAAAGAAGGGCCAGTTTATTTGGTAAAATAATTCTCCTTCTGCCTCCTTGGGAAGGGAAAACACCAGTCTTAAAAAAAAAAAACAAACCTACCCAGCTATTGCAGTAGAGACAGACTTTGCTCCTCCTTCCTGCTGCTTCTCTTCTTGCCAGAAGTGGAACAGACTGAGCCCTGGAGGGCTCCCGTGGCAGCTGGAGAGGTTGCCCCACTGTCCTACAGGTTGTGGGGGGGGGTCTGTGGTTGTGGGCAAGAGAGGGGACGTTGGGGGGGTTTTGGGGGTGCTGTTCTTGCCGGGAGTGTGTCTCCTGCCCCTTTTCCAAGAGCCTCTCTCTCCCTGCTGACTACTGACAGGCATCGCCGCCTTCTCTGCTGAGCTCCTGCTGACGAGTGGCGTTACCTCTGCATGCTCCTACCTTTGTTAAAATTGCAGTGTGACATAAAGGAAAAAAAAAAAAACAACCCACAACAACAAAAAAGTGGCATTATTTCCAAGGGGGAGCATGTGATTTCTCCCACAGGCTGGGACGGGGCGGTAGCAGGGAGTGAGGTGCTGGGGATAGGGGGGGTCTGGGGGTGATGCAGCCACCTGTGAATGCCTCGTGGGGGTCATAGAATCATAGAATTGCCCAGGCTGGAAGGGACCTCCAAAGGCCATCTAGTCCGACCCCCCCGCAGTCAGCAGGGACACCCCCAACTAGACCAGGTTGCCCCAGGGCCTCGTCGAGCCTCTCCTTGAATATCTCCAGGGAAGGGGCCTCAACCACCTCC
>NW_015090900.1:1377779-1402730 GCF_001431845.1 Calidris pugnax
AAAGTGGCAGAATCCCCTCTCTGGACCTGCTGGCAACGCAGCTTTTGATGCAGCCCAGGATGGGATTGTCCTTCTGGGCTGCAAGTGCCCACTGCCTGCTCATGTCCAGCTTCTCCTCCACCAGCACCCCCAAGTCCCTTTCCTCAGGGCTGCTTTCCAATCCCTCACCCCCCAGTTTGTATTGGTGGCGAGGATTGTTCCGGCCCAGGTGAAGAACCTTGCATTTGCTCTTGTTGAACCTCATGAGGTTCACCTGGGCCCATCTCTCCAGCCTGGGGTCCCTGTGGTCCCTGATGGTTTCTCTCTGGACAAGGAGAGGCTGTTGGAGCCTCATGTCTCCATGCCCAGCTTAAACACCCAGGAATGACCAAGGCTTCATTGCTCCAGGCTCCACTCTCCACGTAGCAGCGCGTGAGTGACTGCACGGAGGAAGCCACCCTTGCCCCAGGTCTGCCTTAAAGATGAGCTAATGAGTGAAAGCCCAGGCTCCTGTCAGTCCTTAACGAGCTACCCCAGGTCTCTGCCCCTGTGCTTCTTGCCTCTGCTGCCCCGAAATATTGCCACCTCCTTCCAGAGGGAATGGGCACACAGGGCTGAAAAACCTCCTATGAGTGAAAGCCCAGGCTCCTGTCAGTCCTTAACGAGCTACCCCAGGTCCCTGCCCTTGTCCTTCTTGCCTCTGCTGCCCCAAAATATTGCCACCTCCTTCCAGAGGGAATGGGCACACAGGGCTGAAAAACCTCCTTGGGCAAAGTCCAGCCTGGCATTGCACCTGGCGTGTTTTTATATTATTATAGATATCTATATATATTTTTTTTTTCAGTAGTAGGGCATTGTTTGCATTTAGTTTCCTGGTTTTATAGGCTCTTGGGGGTCAAAAACCAGCACCCACCCAGTTGAGCAGTGACCTTGTGGCCCAGGTCGGGGCACCTGCCTCTCCTTGGGATCCTCCTGCCCGTTCATGGCACAACTCACCTGGCGTTGGCCTCTCCCTGCTTTGGCCCCGACAAACCAACAGGGTCTCCTGGGATTGGAAAAAAAGCCAGATTCTGCTGGTTTCAGTGGTCCTCAGCCCCGGTGTGAGCGTACCTGCCAGGGTTTGTGCTGAGCTGGGAGGGCTGAGCTTCAATTCTGAGGTGTGATGAGTTTCACCCCGTTCTCAGCTATGTCTGAGCTCTGATGCTGCTCCCTGGGGTTGGTGGAGATCGGAGAAGATGGCTGGGCTCTGCAGTGGGATCCGCAGCCGGCCACAGAACCCTCCTAAGGGACAAACACAGGCAGGCACTGGGAGAGCAAACAGGTATGTCTGAGCTCTGATGCTGCTCCCTGGGGTTGGTGGAGATCGGAGAAGATGGCTGGGCTCTGCAGTGGGATCCGCAGCCGGCCACAGAACCCTCCTGCTCACCCTCCCGGCATTGGCCTCTCCCTGCTTTGGCCCTGACAAACCAACAGGGTCTCCTGGGATTGGAAAAAAAGCCAGATTCTGCTGGTTTCAGTGGTCCTCAGCCCCGGTGTGAGCGTACCTGCCAGGGTTTGTGCTGAGCTGGGAGGGCTGAGCTTCAATTCTGAGGTGTGATGAGTTTCACCCCGTTCTCAGCTAAAAAAAAGCCAGATTCTGCTGGTCTCAGTGCCCCTCAGCCCCGGTGTGAGCATACCTGCCAGGGTCTGTGCTGAGCTGGGAGGGCCGAGCTGCTCTTCTGAGGGTGTGATGAGTTTCACCCCGTTCTCAGCTATGTCTGAGCTCTGATGCTGCTCCCTGGGGTTGGTGGAGATCGGAGAAGATGGCTGGGCTCTGCAGTGGGATCCACAGCTGGCCACTGGACCCTCCTAAGGGACAAACACAGGCAGGCACTGGGAGAACAAACAGGGACCAGCCCAAACACTTCATGTGGCTTCATTATTTCCCCGTTACCACCTCAGATACCGGTAACCGACCCCAGAAACCCTGAATCCGACCCCATCCAGTCGCTGGCAGCTGGATCTGGGAGCCTGGTGGCAGCTGTAGGTCACTGTTACAGAGCATTGTGCTGCCTGTTCTAAGAGCAGAGCTCCCTGAGTGTCACCAAAACCGAGTTATGGGTGCTGTCCCTGTCCTCGGCCCCTGCAGGAGCCAGGGCAGCCGTCAGGGAAATCGGGACTCTTAAAATTCTCCAGGCTGAGCTCTGGTTGGCATCACTACATGGAGCATCATCTACCTGGAGGCAGGTTGGGCAGCAGCTGAGAGAAGACAGAGTTAGACAGAGAGGAGGCAGCGGCAGGAACCCCAGAGGAAGCTGAGGGAGATATTTTTTGGGGGGAAGAAGGGAGGGGTGTCATTTTTGCCTTTGGTGCAGGTAAAGGGAAAAGGCAAAGTCCTGGGAGAGCGGGGCCGTAAGGGCGGCTCTGACCCCCCCGGGGGGTGAATGCCCGGGGCCGTGTTTGTGAACCACGGTCGATCCCAGCGCTACCCCTGGACTTCAACCCTTGCGGCCAGCGGAACAGAAGGTGTTTCTCCTGACGGCCTTGTCCTCTGCAAACACCCAGCTGCCACCGACTTTCCCCAGGCCAAGGTGAAGCAGAAACACCCTTTTGCTTCCAAAATCCAGTTTCCCCCTGGAATAAACCCCACCAGGGCAGGGCAGCTCCGGGCTGAGCAGCTACAAAAGTGGCTTAAAGAGATGTGAATCCCCACCTCAGCCTCAGACCATGGACTGTGGCCTCGTCCTTGTGACCATGGCAAGGAAATGCCAGGCACCATGAGGGACATCAGGACCAAACCCCACCAATACATCCTTGTGACCCCCAGCAGATGTTTCTCCTACCAGGGAGGGCCGTGCTGGAGGGTGGTGGCAGGCGATGAAGGTCCCTTTGCTGTTCCACACCCGCGTGGAGTCACCTGGAGAAGGCGTTTCGGTGCTGCCACCCACCGGAGCCGTGGCCACCAGCAGAGCCTGGAGCTCCTCCACCCACCTGGTCACAGCTCCCTCGCTGCTGGGTCCCTTCTTGCATCCTTTAAAAGAAAACCTTGAAGGCAGACAGGCTCTGCGGGATCTTTCCAGATGGTCAAAGTTCTTTCCAAGTCTTTTACTTCATTCTTTTTCTTCTAAAAGCACCTCCTGGCTTAGCTTTTTTTAATGAATATTGAAGCTCAGACCATTTGGGAAGCAACCCGGGCTGCAGGACTGCTTCAGAAAGGAAAGAGCAAGGAAAGAGCAAGGAAAGAGCAAGGAAAGAGCAAGGAAAGAGCAAGGAAAGAGCAAAAGCCCCAAGAGGGAAATGGAGGCACCAGGTATTTCTTCATTCCTTTTCTTCTAAAAGCACCTCCTGGCTTAGCTTTTTTTAATGAATATTGAAGCTCAGACCATTTGGGAAACAACCCGGGCTGCAGGACTGCTTCAGAAGCAAGGAAAGAGCAAGGAAAGAGCAAGGAAAGAGCAAAAGCCCCAAGAGGGAAATGGAGGCACTGAATATTTAAAGTTACCACTTGCTTTGAGGAGAAGCCACAGCTCCTCTGTTACCAAGGACCAGGCTGGAAAGAATGAGGGTCAATCCATCCGCTTTCTAACTTCTAAACCCCACTAAAATAAATCATTCAGTCCAGGGAAGGTGAATTTCTTTAACACTCAAAGCCTCACGCATCCATTCCCAGCAGAGTCCCTGCTCTTCCTTAACCCCAGCCCAAGGAACCAGGGGCAGTGGGTGGTATCTCCCGTCCCACCAAAGTCACCATACTAAAGAACAGCACTTTTTTGGCAGGGCGAGGACCCACAGCCAGCGTGAGTCTCCAGAGAGTCTCCTGGCCAAACCAAGCCCAATAACAATCAAATATTGTCTTCAGAGAAAGAAAGGTGCTGAGTCAGGCTCCCAAAAGGAAGTACCTGCACGAAAAGAGCATGTTTACACCCCTGTGGCCGGGTGAAGGGCTCTTGTGCTTCTAAGATCTCCTCTTGGACAACCAAGTCGTTCTGTCAGATCACTCAGCAGAGCACTCAAAGCTCATGCTCAGGGTGAAAAACCACTACAGCAACAGCCAAGACAGCTTTGTGGACAGCAAACATCAACTTCAGCAGGCAAAACAAAAAAAAACAATCCTGTGGATTCATTCCATGTGTGGCCGTGAGCAAGGAAACCCATCACCCGTGGGGCAAACTCAAAAAGCAGGAGAGTTGCTGAGCACAGGGCTGACAGCAGAGACTGCTGGATTACAGGTTTAAATGTCAAGTTTTCAAATATTTCCAGGAATGGCAATGATCTTGCAGCAGGAGTTTTGGAGCAACCAGATGGTTAGGAAACAGGGGACAAGCTCCCGGGCTGGGGATCCAGCAGACAGAGCCCCACTGAGCAGCAATCAGACCCCAAACCTCCAGAAACAGCCTTTCCCCGGGGTTTCAATGCGCCGTTACAGCCACTGGGTCACTCTGCTGCTTGAGGGAAGACTAACCTCTTCCAGGAAAAACACTGGAGAAATGCAGAGAGGAACTGAGCACAGGGCTGACAGCAGAGACTGCTGGATTACAGGTTTAAATGTCAAGTTTTCAAATATTTCCAGGAATGGCAATGATCTTGCAGCAGGAGTTTTGGAGCAACCAGATGGTTAGGAAACAGGGGACAAGCTCCCGGGCTGGGGATCCAGCAGACAGAGCCCCACTGAGCAGCAATCAGACCCCAAACCTCCAGAAACAGCCTTTCCCCGGGGTTTCAATGCGCCGTTACAGCCACTGGGTCACTCTGCTGCTTGAGGGAAGACTAACCTCTTCCAGGAAAAACACTGGAGAAATGCAGAGAGGAAGGGAGGGCAGAGAAACACAGCCCAGACTTGCAGGGGGAACTAACAGGGTGCAGAGAAACACGGCCCAGACTTGCAGGGGGAACTAACAGGGTGGCTCAGGAGGAGGTGGGGACAATGGAGACAGCAGTGACACAGCCACGTCCCCGCAGGGGCTGCTGGAGGTTGGCCAACAAGCTGCTGCTGGAGCCTTTTGCTCCATTTCCCTGGGGCCCCAATGAACTGGTTTGAGGGCTCCCGGGTACAAAACCATCTCTGGAGACCCTTCCCAGCCGAGAGAAGGCAGCACTTACCTGTTGAGGGCTATAAAAATCCTTCCAGGAAACACATCTGTGGCACAACCGCTGTGGACTCTGCCTCCTGCCCAAGGGTGGGCACCCAGATTGAACTCGGTCCCCGTTTAACAAAATCAAGACAGAACAGGCAGGAAACCATGTACAGAAGGACTCAAGTTTGGGCTCAGCCTCCTGCCTTTCTGCACAGACTGGAAAAGAATCACAAGTCCTTAAGAGACCAAACTTAAGGGAAAAAAAAAAACCCAAAGGGTTAGTGCCAATCCTTCACACCATCCACCCCATGCACCAGAGATGGTCCTGGGCACTGGGGGGGGGGGGGGTCATCAGCTGAGTTTTGGTCATGAAATTAGAAAGCACAAAACTGGTCCTTTGAGTCACAGGGGCAGAGACGGAGCCAACCCTCCCTCCCCAGACAGATCCTGCCCCGCCATCAGGGACAGAAGCAATTCCCAAATTTCTAGCAAGTTGTCTACAACACAGGGAATGAGGTGGAAATTCTCCCTCCCTGCACCCGCCCCCAGGCTCACATTTTCCAGAGCTCAGTTCCAGCATCACCCCTCGGGGAAGGTCCAGGTTTCCCTCCCATGCAAATAAGTGCTTCCCCAGGGGCTCCTTTATTCACATCCAGCTTCCAGATGTTCCACAAACCAGCCCAACATCCAGCCCCCCCAAACAGCCCCCCCCAGGCAGGGACAAGTGCTGTCAAACAGATGAAAACCCAGAAACAGGCTGCCCAGGGAGGTT
Source organism: Calidris pugnax (assembly GCF_001431845.1). Taxonomy (NCBI): domain Eukaryota; kingdom Metazoa; phylum Chordata; class Aves; order Charadriiformes; family Scolopacidae; genus Calidris; species Calidris pugnax. Next base: position 1,383,585 of record NW_015090900.1, read on the forward strand.
GTGGAGTCCCCTTCTTTGGAGATTTTCAAGACCCACCTGGCAGATGTTCCACAAACCAGCCCAACATCCAGCCCCCCCAAACAGCCCCCCCCAGGCAGGGACAAGTGCTGCCAAATGGATGAAAACCCTGGAACAGGCTGCCCAGGGAGGTTTCAAACAGATGAAAACCCAGAAACAGGCTGCCCAGGGAGGTTGTGGAGTCCCCTTCTTTGGAGATTTTCAAGACCCACCTGGATGCTCCTGAGTAACATGCTCTGACAAGCTCTAGGCAATCCTGCCTTAGCAGGGGAGTTGGACTTGATGATCTCTATGGTCCCTTCCAACTCTAAAATTCAGTGAAATTCAGTGAAAACACCTTTATCCGTGTTCTGCTGGGACAGCAGGGATCAGCAACCCCCTGCACAAACCCCCCTCCGCTGAGGGATGCTCTCCCCGACACAGACACAAGCAGGAAGGTGAAAGACACAGCACAGGTAAAGAGCAACATGTTTTGCTTTATAAAAAAAAAAAAAAAAAAAGACCAAATCAGACATTTAAGGCCAAGGAGTGCAAAAGAATCCCGTAAGACACCACAGGTGAACCAGCTTCAGCAACCGTCGAGTTGACAGTCTTCCTCTTAGTGAGTTTTTTGGGGTTTTTTTGGGGGGGTTTTGCAAGCTTAATCCATACACATTCACTCTTGGTACACAGACTAAACATAAAAAAAATAATGTCCTATTGCATCTGCAACAGCCATCGGCAGCTCTTCCGCCCCTCGTCTCCAAAAGCTCCGGCGTCCAGAGCGCGGAGCTCCGTGTCAGCGCGACCCACGCCGACGCCTCAGTGCACAGCTTTAAGTAAACTTGTCCAAATATCATTCTGTACAAATCCATTGGGAAGCAGGAAGCCAGACAGGCCCATCGGATGGTGGTGACATTCAGGAAGGAGGGGAACTCCTCCGGGAGTCCCGGGCTGGCCTTGCTTCAAGTCTCTTCCTTGCATAAATGGGATTTTTTCACCAATTTCACCAACCGACAGCTTTAAAAAACCAAAAAACAAAGCAAGGAGGGGAAGGCAAATCCACGTCACGGTCTCTCCTCTTTATTTTCAAAATTGCCCTCCATCAGTGTCTCAAGGTGTAGTCTCAGTAATGTCCATGATTTATGAAAGCTCTGAAATGCAAGCACTTTACAAAAAGAGGCTCTAAAAAGGGACATCAACTGTACATTGCAAAGGGATTTGGGCTGGTTTAAGTAAGCCTGACTGCTCATGGGAGGAATTCCATCCTTCCCCCCTACCCAACCTTTTGAAGAGTAATCACAGGCTACGAAATAAAGGCACATTTCAGTTGAATTAAGGCACATTTCAGTTGAATTAAGGCACATTTCAGTTGAATTAAGGCACATTTCAGTTGAATTAAGGCACATTGCAGTCCAATTAGGTACATCTCAGTCCAATTAAGGCACATAAACACAGTCCACACCAAAGCACGGGGCCTATTTTGGTTTCCCCCTCTCCCCCTGCAAAAAACAGTGGGCGTGTTTATTCTACAGCTGGTAAATTCAACTAAACCTTTTCTATTCACGTCCAAGGGCACCCGAATGGATAAACAAGTCCCATGGCTTCACCTTGTTTGCTTTCTGATAAACAACCCAGTGGCAACACCAGCAAGAGACAGCTTCCTCCCGCTGCAGCCCCGCAGCCCTCAAGGTCGCCTGGCACCGTGCCCTGGGGGCAGAGATTCCACATCTCCTGCCTCTGCCCCGCTGTTAGAGAGGAGCAAAGGGAAGGAGAAGGCACCCAGGAGGAAGGCAGGACCAAGCAGTTCCTCCCAGGGAAGCTCTCAGGGGAGGTTTTCCTTTCAAAGCAAGGCACTTGGGATTATTCTTCTAGAAAATCCCTCGAAACCGCTCAATTCTTAATTACTAGAACCTAAAAAATGAACTGGCTGGTTCCTTCACCTGGCATCACCCGAGTTCAGGGCTGGCCCCAGCAGCCAGTGTGATGGGGAGATGCAGAGGGCTTGGCAGATGAGGGAGGAAGAGCTCCCTGGCACACAAATCACAGGTCATCACGTGCAACCAGTAACATCCCTGCCCACAGCTCACGGTGACCACGAAGCTGATCCCCAGGGTCTGTTCTGGTGATGAGTGGCACATCTGTCCAGACATCCCACCCCTCTGCAATTAGCTCTATCTCAGGAGACATGCCAAGAGGTCAAAGATTAAATGAATCACTTCACCTCAACCTTCTCCTTACACAGCAGCAGGAGGGGACACCACTAAGATCTGGCTACTGCAAACCTCAGGGAGAGAGGACTTACCTTTTTGGGGACCAACCCAACCACTTTAAATAGAGATTTGGGTCCCCAGAGAGCAGCTGCTCTCACCTCAGCATCAGCACAAACCCAGAGACACCATCCAGTTATTCCCCACCCCAGTTAACTTATGGAATGCCAGAAAGCAAGAGCTGTACAACAGATCCTCAAAAAAGGGAAAGGGCTGGGCCCCTGAGGTTGTTGAAGCTAAATGTGAACTATGGAAATCACAGAGGCACAAGTTATTGTGTGACTTCCTTGTCCATCTTCTCCTCCCTGGGCACACACTCCACCTCCCAAATTCATCAGCTCCACAGTTCACTTCCTTGATGTTCTATATTGTCCAAAAAAAATATAATAAAAAAAAAAAATTAAAAATCCAGTGAAATTCAGACAGCAGGAGAAATTCGGCTTCAAAGTGGGATCAGGGCAGACTTGGAAGGGGGGAGGAAATAAAAATGGCATAGCACGCTCCGTATTGCAAGAGGAGAAATCTGATTGCAGCAAAGCCTCCAAACGCCCGCCCGCTGCTCGGGTCCTTTTCCTTAACAATACACCTGAAGCAGAGGTGCCCCAGATGAGTCAGTCTCTGTGTCTTGGAAAGAAGAATCTCTGCTCGTTGGAGAGCCTTGGAGAGGAAAGAGAAGAGATGGTGACATTAGACAAGGTGAACCAGAGCAGCCGAGCGCCTGGCAGTCAGGCAAGGAGCTGCCACAAAAGGCTTTGTGTATCATGAGGGAGGAGAAAGCCACACAAAGCCCACAGGCAGGGAACAACCCTGCCCGGATTGTAACCATCTCCTAGGACAGATCTGTTATTAAGCAGGAGAAAACTTGCCTTTTAGCCCTGGGCTGCTCTTTGGAGCGGAGCGTGAGGATCGGAGCTCAGGGGACAGCCCATCACTCCGTCCCCTGCTTCCCTTTTTGCACAGTTCCTTTTGTTTCCCAGTATAACCCAGCTGTGACCTCAGCTGGTCACACCCCAAATCCAGCCCCAAACTTTGTGGGGACACCCAGAGACTGAAAACTCTCAGGCCAAGTCCAGAGAACGCTCCAAACTTGGGTTTCATTCCTTTTTTTCAGGGGGAGCCACCAACCCAGGCAGTTTTCTGAGCTCGAGAGAACTATATCCCTGAGGACAACCAGAGATGCAGGTGTCAGAGATGCAGGTGTGAGCTCAGCCTTTGTAAATGGTAAAAAATGGAAAGCAAACGTAACAGGGGAAGTTCAGGGCATCCATTCCCCTCACTCCTGTGCTGCTGCTGCAGCTCAGACCCACAGCCAGGTACGTTACCTGCGCTGCTGTGCCGCCTCATATTCCTGGCTATCACATCTGCTGGGGTTTCTTCTGAGATTTGCACGGCCAGATCTGGAAGGAAAAGCAAAAAGGGCATGAGAGGGGAAAGGACGGGGCAGCCGTGACTCAAGAGTAAAGATCCCTGTCAGGGAAAAACACACAGGGCTCTCCTTCAGAGGGCACCACCCTCGGGTAATAGGAGAGGTAGAATCTGATTCTTCAGATTGCTTCCACCATTGTCTTGGTAATCTGAGCTTTATTAGTCTCTAAATACCAGGAAGCAACAGCAGCCTCACTGTTAAACTGGAAAGCACAAGAGCCACCCGGTTTCCTCCATGACTTCTGGATGTCCCCTTGCCCTCTATCCTCAGCTTTTCAAGGTCTTTCTACAAGAAACTCTTTCAGAATCTGTTCTGGAGGTCAGTCACTTCGGGCTGCTCCAAAGGAGGAGGAAAGCATCCCTGAAACAGCCAGGAGGCAATTCCACTCCAGCACCAGCCCTTCCCTTCTCTTTGCAGGGACATTTACTGGCTCACCCCACTGCATGGAGGAAGTCTGGGCTCCCAGGAGCCACCCTGTCACGGTCTGAGGGTGGCATTAGCAAAGAGCACTGGCAGGACACAGGGGAGAGAGCCAGCTTCGTAACTGGACATCCTCTGGCACAAGCCAGCTCATCTGGTCATACCAGTTAAGTTTGACTCATGGTCTTTCTGCCTGGCTTGGAGGTGCGGAGGAAAACCAGAATCACTGCAGTAGCAGCAGAATAAGCCCTTATATTGCTCAGCAGCCAGTGAAAGATACTATCAAGAAAGCCACAGCGCGGTGACTGCTGAGAAGCAGAGGTCTCCAATAATATTTATACATTAGGAACTCTGTTCATAGAATCATAGAATGGTCTAGGGTGGAAGAGACCCTTGGGATCATCGAGTCCAACCATCTCCCCTACTCTACAAAGTCCTCCCCTACACCATGTCCCTCAGCACTGCATCTAAACGGCCCTTAAACACAGCCAGGGATGGGGACTCCACCCCCTCCCTGGGCAGCCTGTTCCAATGTCCTATGACTCTTTTGGTGAAAAATTCTTTCCTAATGTTCAGTCTAAACCCACCCTGTTGGAGCTTGAAGCCGTTCCCTCTCGTTCTGTCACTAATTACCTGTGAGAAGAGACCAGCACCAACCTCTCTACAGTGTCCTTTCACGTAGTTGTAGAGAGTGATGAGGTCTCCCCTCAGCCTCCTCTTCCTCACACTAAACAGCCCCAACTCCCTCAGCTGCTCCTCATACGATTTGTTTTCCAGCCCCCTCACCAGCTCCGTTGCCCTCCTCTGCACTCGCTCCAGCACCTCGAGATCTCTCTTGTATTGAGGTGCCCAGAACTGGACACAACACTCGAGGTGTGGCCTCCCCAGTGCTGAGTACAGGGGCACAATCACCTCCTTACTTCTGCTGGTCACACTATTTTTGATACAAGCCAGAATGCCATTGGCTTTCTTGCCCACCTGGGCTCATATTCAGCCGTTTGTCAACTAGAACCCCCAGGTCTCTTTCTTCCAGGCAGCTTTCCCAGCCTGAAGCATCAGCTCCCAACCCTGCCCCTTTGCCGTATCTCCACGGCTTTGATAAAATAACCCTCTGGTGTTGAAGATGTAACACCAAGGAGCCTGCACGTACCGTCCTGGCTGATGACCATGGACTCCAGCATCGTCTCGTTCCCGCTGTCCGGTGCGTTGCCTCTGCTGGATTTCTCCTCGTGGCTCTGGCTGGCTGGGACAGAAATATGGGGTCGGACCCTGCTTTTCCGGGTGCTGATGCGTATGATGCCTCGGACCAGCCTGCATTCGGCATCCTGCTCGTCCAGGTTGTAGTCCTGAGTTATGCTATTGATGAGGTCCGAGATCTTGTTAGTCTTCTCCAGGAAGACAGTGTCTGACGTGCATTTAGCCAGCTCGTCGATCTGGTGGACGCTGAAGAGCTCCGTCAGCTTCTTGAAGATCAGGACGTCGATCTCCCTGCTGGACATGGAGCCGTTCAGCTCGCTGATGTCCAGGTCAGATTCGTGGAAGGAATAATACTCCTCTGAACTCCGGTGGCTGCTGGGGAGTGGTGGCTTTTCTATGCTGTTCCTGAAGGGTTTCTCCGGCAGCAGCTCTTTGCAGCACGAATCCGATTCCAGGTGGTGGCTGGGGCTCCTGTTTTGATAGACAGGAATGCCCTTCAGTTTCACATCTGGGTAACTGAAACTGCTGCCCATGCTGGATTTTTTGATCTGGTTCCCATTCTTCTCAGTGGGAGAGACGTTGGCAGGGCTGTTTGGCAGTCGCCCGTTATAATCTCCGTTCTTTCCATCATCGGTGGAGGTCTCAGGGGGCCCCGGGTAGGGGATACAGACACTGCAGTCCTGAAAGCAGCCCCCACAGGTCACTATACAACAGAAAACAGCCTTGTACGTGTTCCAGGCCTGAGACAGAGAGGAACAGCAGAAGCTCTGGTTTGGGGGAGCCTCTGCTGTACCAGAAATAAAGGTGATTGTTTCTGCCTCTCTCCCGTTGGAGTCTTTGACGTCGGCTTTGCGGCCTTTCCTGTCCCGCGTCTGCTGGGCTCTGGAGCGGCTGGGTTTGATTTCGGGTGTAGAGCCACTGAACACCTCCAAACTGACATCTGTCTCCTTGGATGGTCTGGTCCGCAGGGGCACAGCCTCCTGGTAGGACTGGTTCAGCTGGCGGTGGCTGTTCAGGTCGTGGGGGAGTCTTGTTTTCCGGCCCAGCATGGCTCACCGCTCAGGCACCTGGAGAACAAGAAGGTCTCAAGTCAAACATTCGTCATCAGTCTCACCTCAGCGAGCTGTTGATCGACAGAGAAGGACCTAACATTCAAATTCAGCCAGTCTCAAATTCAAGAATTCAATTATTTACGAGAATATTTAGCATTAGGGCTCATGCTGCTCTCACTTGTCACATAGAGAGGGAATCCAGCCTGAGCTTCAGGGTTCTCCAACTACTCTTCCTTTTGGCTTGCATCGAAGACAGATGTTGTAAAAGGACGATTTTTAAGACCTCACCAATCCCTGTAACCTTCAGAAGTGGCTTCCTCAATGTAGCTGGAAGAAGAGTCAGGCTCCAGAGCCGCTGTTCCAGAGCAATAAATGAGTAGCTCAGCCGTAGGTGGAGCCAACTGACAGGCTCCAAAGGGAAAGTATCTTCTTTTAAACAACTTCCCCTTTGTCTTGCATTCCTTAAGATTAAGCTGGGCCCTGACAGCACTTATCCCTTTCAAAACACACCGTGCCCAGCAGGAGGTGACAGGCAATCAATCATTGTGCAAGCTGCCAATTCAGACTCCAGATTATTCCATGCTATTGAAATGTAGAGGATTTAGCAAGGACAGCCTTACCAGCACTGATGATTTTCCCTCCTCACACTAAAGGCTGTGTTATGGTAAAGGCTTTCCTATGAAAACCCACGTCTTCATCTGGATTAAAGAACAGATCCTGTCGACAACCTGGTCTCAAATCACACCTCGCAGGAGCAAAACCTTTACAAAGCCCCACTGCAGAAATCCTAAAGCAGACTCTCCACCCGACTGTTCTTCCCATTGCTGCTGCACTAACACAACAACCCCGGGTCTGCACACAGGAATAAACTGTTTTTTCCAGGGTACTACGTCACGTTTCAGCTCCACGGATCCAACACACAGACTTTGACACATTAAATCTCCCTGTTTTTATGAAGAAAGCTCCGCACCAGGTGACGGCGAGGAACGTCGGGTCAGGGCTGTCACTCTCCCCTTCTAGTGCTGCTGCTGCTTTTATCCCACACTATGGCAGGCCCCTAAATTGTCCACGCTTTCTAAGCTTCTTGGCTAACACTGCTTTCACCCCCAAGAGATCCTTTTAAATACTAATTAGGCTAATTAATAAGCAGTGAAAGCCCAACCATAGCTTTTCGGACCGTCCCTGCTGCTCTACTGTATACTTTCTATAGGGCACCTCAAGCATGAATAAATAAATCTGTCCCACCTTGTAAGAGCATTGCCTCTTTTTCCCTTTTTTTTTAAAAAACAAACAGTAATGTTGCCCCCACAGAGAAACAGGCGCAGACTGGAAACCAGGCAGTGAGAGCACACCACTGCTTTCCAGGAATACTTTGGCTCCTTCAGCTTATAAAAACCCGTAGAGTTGCGCACATCCCAGGAGCTCCCTTTCTACATTCCTGGACAATATGTTAAATATAAAAGCCCCAAACGCTCCGATTTTAGTGCTGAGCAGGCAGAGCTCCCTTGACTCAGCCCCAGTGGAGAGTTTTGATTGCTTTCCCTTCAGAACAACAGGGGTTTTTTACCCCCTCCCTCCTCCTGCCTCAGCTTCATCGTTTTTATAACACAGTTCAAAATTTAAAAAACAAACCAAAACCATTTGAGCTGTGTTGAAGCCCAGAACTGCTTCCTGGGATGTTTCTCGTTGCACAGTAATTATCATTTATATAACAATGTATGATATTCTGGACTTTCAAAGCATCTTTCACATGGGGAGGAGCGTTATCTCAGCTCCACAGAGAAACTCTTGCAGGCTCGGAGATGAAACCGCTCGCCCCACATGGCACAAACCCCCTGCTGCATCAAGGCATCAAGAGACACCTCTGGCCCCCAAAACTGAGCTTACCCCCCCTTCTCATCACGGCTGGCATTTCTGCAACCATTGGATCACATGCCTGAAGGGTTAGCACGTACAAGACACAGCTCCTCCATCCAGCACCTTCTCTGGCACAAGCAATGGATTAGACTGAAACCCACAGGCAGCTGCTTAACTCAGCCATAAACAAGAGCCTGGGGTAAAATCCACGTTTGAGTTGATACTCACAAGATCTTTGGGAGCTGTTCTCAGGCAGGCACTGGCTGTGAACACAGGAGATCCTTCTAAAGAACTTCAACATCTGCTTCAGGAGAGCGAGGAGGGAGTCACAAAGAGCTTGCGTGTCTAAGAGTTAGCCGGGGTCTAAGATCTTCATTGTTCAGAGGACAGGATTTCCTTTGAAAGATTTTTTTTAAAAAAAAGCTAAATTAAGTTGTGAAGCTACTTAATAAAGTCACATCTGTCTGCCAATAACCGTATTGCCACTGCTGCTAGAAGCTAGGGAAGCTGAAGTATTAACTCAAACAGATGCCAGAGAACCTAAATTCAGGATACAAGATGTAGATGTAGATACAATTTCTCATAAATATATGGAAGCATCAGGAGCTGTGAAGTTTTTTAAGTGGTCTTGCCAGGAGCTGAAAGCCACCCACCCCCTAAAGCCCCCAGCACCGGGCAGCGATGGAGACCCTGCCCCAGGGTGACGGGGATCCGGCCTCTCCTCTGTCCTGCTCTGTCCTCCCTGTCACCCGCCGGGGACACCAACAACCCGGCCAAGGGGTTTTCTTGACAAAAGCCTCCCGTTGCCCCCAGCCCAGGGAAGGGAGCCCCCCATTCTCTTCCAGCTGACAACCAGGACTCCACCGTGGTGCGGGTAAACACAACGTGACCCTTCCTTCTCACAGCCAAAGCGCTGCAAGGGTTGGGGAGGGGGGGAACAACCCCCCCAGGGCACCAAGGAGAGGCCCCTCTACCTCCCTGTGGCCCCCCGACATCCTCCAGAGGGTGGATTTTGGGGAGAAGAGAAGCCAGAAGTGGAGAAACGACGGTTTCCAGCGGAGCTGCCGACCCGGCCTGGCAGGGCCTGTGTTTGCCCCTTCCCTTTCCCCACCGCGCCCCCCCCCCGGCAGCAACTTTTTATAGCTTTTCAGCCCTCGAAAACCAAGCCGACCCTCCCAGGAGAGCTCCTACCGACACCAGCCCCCCGGGACGAGGGCAGGGAAGGCCCCAGAGCAGCGGGAGGGGAGAGAGGCCAAGGACAGGATGGGGACAGCCGCTGGCGGGGGGGATTGTCCCCCAGCCCCGGGGGACGCCTATCTCGGGGGAGGCCCGGGGCGCACGGAGACGGGGAGGGGGACAGCACCCAGGGCACCCCAATCTCGGGATAAGGGGGACGGCGACCGTAGGGATCCCCGGTGTAGCGGGGATGGCGGGGGCAACGCCCGCCCCTAACTCCCGGTCGCGGCCTGCTGCTGCCCCCAGGCCCGGCCCGGGCGGCCCCGCGGGGGGGGGGGGAAGGGGGGGGGGGGGCACCCACCTCTGCCCACGAGGGTCCCCATCGCCGGGGTGTCCCCCCCCGTCCCCACGGTGCCCATCCTCGAGGACTCTGTCTCAAAGCTCTGCCCGAGGATCTTCATCCCCCAGGACCCGTGTCCCAAACTATCCCCGTCTCTGAGGGTCCTTGTCCCCCAGGATCCCTGTCCCCAAGGATTCCAGTCCTCAAGGATCTCCATTCCTAAGGATCCCTGTCGCCAAGGATCCCTGTCTCCAAGGATCCCTGTCCCAAACTATCCCAACCTCCAAGGACCCCTGTCGCCATGGACCCCTATCCCCATGGACCTCTATCCCCAGGAATCCCTGTCCCCACGCATCCCTGTCCCCAAGGACTCTGTCTCAAAGCATCCCTCTGCCCGAGGGTCCTCCTCCCCCAGGACCCGTGTCCCAAGTTATCCCTGTCTCTGAGGGTCCTCGTCCCCCAGGATCCCTGTCCCCAAGGACTCTGTCTCAAAGCATCACTCTGCCCGAGGGTCCTCCTCCCCCAGGACCCGTGTCCCAAGTTATCCCTGTCTCTGAGGGTCCTCGTCCCCCAGGATCCCTGTCCCCAAGGATCCCTGTCCTCAAGAATCCCCATTCCTAAGGATCCCTGTCCCAAATGATCCCAACCTCCAAGGACTCCTATCCTCATGGACCCCTATCCCCATGGATCCCTGTCCCCAAGGACTCTGTCTCAAAGCATCCCTCTGCCCGAGGGTCCTCCTCCCCCAGGACCCGTTTCCCAAGCTATCCCTCTCTCTAAGGGTCCTCGTGCCCAAGAATCCCTGTCCCAAAGGATCCATGTCCTCAAGGATCCCCATTCCTAAGGATCCCTGTTGCCAAGAATCTTCATCCCCCAGGACCCTTGTCCCCTTGTCCCAAGCTATCCCTGCATCTGAGGGTCCTCGTCCCCGAGGATCCCTGTCCCAAAGGATCCCTGTCCTCAAGGATAAGGATCCCCATCTCTGAGGATCCCTGTTTCCAAGGATCCCTGCCCCAAATGATCCCCACCTCCAAGGACCCCTATCCCCATGAACCCCTGTCCCCATGCATCCCTGTCCCCGAGGACTCTGTCTCAAAGCATCCCTCTGCCCAAAGATCCTAATCTCCGAGGGTCTATCCCAAACTATCCCTATCTTTGAGGGTCCTTGTCCCCAGGGATCCCTGTCACTGAGGATCACCTTACCCAAGGACTGCTGTCTTCATGGTCCCCCCACCCTTAAGATCTCCTGTCCCCAAGGATCCCAGTCCCGAAGGATCCCTATCCCAATGATACTCATCCCCAAGGATCCTGTCCCAAAGAATCTCTGTCCTCAAGGATCCCCATTCCTAAGGATCCCATCCCTGAGGATCCCTGCCCCAGATGATCCTCACCTCTAAGGATCCCTGTTGCTAATGGTTCCCATCCTCGTGGATTCAGGTCATTGAGAATCCCAACCCCAACGGATCCCTGTCCCCAGGGGTCCTCATCCCAAGGATCTCCCTACCTGCTCTGCACCGTTCATTGTCATTTTAACTCCCCTGCAGGCAAGACCCCCCCATGCTACCCACACCAGGCAGCACCTCCCCACTGAGGGGCAGAAAGTGGGAGATGTGGGGCGGCCACATGTGTTCCCCGGGGTCCTACAGGACCTGTGCCTGGGGAAGAGCATCTCACCTGTGCCTCCCTGGGTGCTGCCTGTGGTTTTGGGTGCCTCACACTGGAGTCGGGAGCCCGTCTGCCCCAGGATGAACCTCCACCCAGGCCATGCCTGGCCCAGGTGCTTCCACCCCTTCCAAAAAACCTTTGGTCGCCTCTCCTGCCCCCCCCAGACCTGTTCTCCCACCCGTCTGCAGCCGCAAAGGGACCTGTGCCCTTCATGGGGGGTGATTTCACCCTCTCTGCTCAGCACCCTGCCGAGCAACAGCATCATCCATCCCTTCTCCCATTGGGAGCAGTCATTTCTGCCCAAGTGGCCCTGGGGACAGTGGTGGCACAGGGGACATTGTGCTGTGGAGATGCCCAACGCTCCCAGTGCAGCGCTGCTGCCAGGCTGAGCCCCTTCCTTGCTGCTGCTCCTGACTCAGTGGTTCTCTCCGAGGAGCTGGTGATTCACTCCTGGGGGGGTCGGATCCTTCCTGTGAAGGTTTGGAGGAAGGGAAAAGGAAAGCAGAGGGGAAAGCAGGCAGTGGGGCAGGGGGGGAAGGAGCCTGGCAGAGCAGCAGCTGCTCGGCTCGGATGCACCAGCCAGTTTCCGAGAGGAAAGAGGAGAGAGAAAAATCAATTTAAAGGAGGGTGCCAGTGCCAAGAAGCTCGTTCCTTCTCTAAAGGGCACAAAGACCGCGTTTATTTATTTAAGCCTCTGGCACAGGAGCACTGTGCTTAATTCCAGCCGGTGTCATTTCCCTGGCCGGGCTTCATTCGTGTATAACTCAAAGCACTGCTTGGAAATGCACCGGCTCCTCTTCTGCCAGGTGCCTTGAGAGCACAGATTCTGGCCACGAAACCTCTCCCAGCGCTGCCCCATTGAACCTGGCACTGCCAGGAGGAGCCGAGCAGCACAGTGTGGTCCCCCGAGCCCAGCACCGCGCTGCTCAACGCCCCTCAGCTCCTGCATTTTCCCCGTGCCCCATCATCTCCCAGCTGAGCTGCCACCAAACAGTGGTCCCAAACCACTGCTGCCGGCGTTGTTGGGTCCAGTGTGGTGGGGCAGGGAGTTGGGTCAACCCAGGAGTCGTGGGGCTTAATCCTGATGCATGATTCCTTCCTTTAAAGTGGGCCAGGATGAGAGAGCAGTGCCTGCCCTGGTAACTGGGACACCTGGGGGAAAAAAACCTGCAGAGAGACTGGGAGAGATGGCACTAACATTAATTATTGACTGCCTATAATAAGGCTTCGCTTTTCTGGAGCACATCCCAACGCGGGGCTTTAAAGAGGGTGGAGAGAAGAGGCCAGACCCTGGGGGCAGAGCGTGGCCGACGTGGGGCTGGCTGTCCCCATCCCTGTGGGAATACTGGGGACGAGGGACCGGCACTGGGATGGCACTGGGATGTGGTGCTGAGCCCCATCCTGGCAGTCGGTGCCTCCACGAGTGGCTGTGGAGGGTCACAGCCAGGGAAGGGAGAACAACGCTCTCCACCAGGCTTTTTGCAAGAGGTTTATTCTGAGCGCTGCTAATTTCGGCCTCCTCTGCTAAATCATTAATAGCTCGTCAGCCCAGGCAGAGATCCCGCAGCAGCGCGGGAGGGTTTTGGGGGACTCAGGCAGTGACTTACCCTGAGGGGCAGTTCTTGTATTTTTATATTATTTGCCTTTGCCAGCTTCTGTCTGCTCATCTACTGGGATGTGCTATGGCTGATTGGGACAGTCTCTGTCTTGACAGACACAGCCACTCTGGGGGGGCTCAGTGACACCCTCAGCCTCACGGGCCGATGCCCACAGCCCATCTGTCCCCTTCTTATCTCTTAACTTCTTGTCCAGGCACAGCTGCTCCCCGTTTCCATTTCCTTTTTTCACTCTGGAGAAGGAATTGGAGCTGGGAAGGTGACAAGGAGCTGGGGGGTGACCCAAAAAAGCACTTATTTTACGAGCTGATGGAGCAGGAACCTCCAGAGGCCCCTCCAACCTCAGCCATTCTGAGGTTTCACTTCGGGTGAACAGGAGAAACTCACTGGAAGACAGACTCCAGCCCTTTTCTGCTTTGGGGGTGCCCTTGGGGGTCCAGGTTCCACCAAAGCAGAGCAAAAAAAAGGCAGAGGAGGATCTTTCTGTCCCCACGGTTTCTGTGGGTTAGAGGCAGAGGGAGCAAGAGCAGAGCTTTGACCCTCAACCTCCGATGGAGCAACACTCCCCAAACCCCCAAACCCCATTTTACAGCAGCGTTCTCATGGGATACACAAAGATGGCTCAGCCTGGACTACTTCAGCTTTCCTACAGCCTGATATTTAAGCCTGCAGAGCTTAAATAAACGCCGTGGCCGTGTCTCTGACACCGGGCAGCGGGGATGGGAAGGGACGAGCCGGCAGCGGGGGCCGGGAGCGGTGACGCAGCAGCCTCTGACGCTGCTCCGGTGTCTGGCAGACGTGTGGCAGCGCTGGCAAGAGCAGGAATGCGACGCAAAACACAAGGGATGGTGGGTTTTTTATTGTTTTTTTCTTTTTTTCTTTTTTCTTTTTTTTTCCCTCTAAAGTAAGGAAAGCAAAGCTGCCACCAGCCCATGTGACAGGGATGCGTGGGGACAGGGATCCCTGGGGACAGAGGTCCATGGGGATAGGGGTCCATGGTGACAGGGGTCCTTGGAGGTTGGGATCGTTTGGGACAGGGATCCTCGGCAACAGGGATCCTTAGGAATGGGGATCCTTGAGGACTGGGATCCTTGGGGACAGGGATCCTGGGGGACGAGGACACAGGGATGACATCCGTCGCAGGCCTGGACATGGCTCTGCTTGGAACTGATTTATGCTGTTTGGGTTTTTATTTTCTGCTTAGGCTTTTGCTCCTTTCTAGGGAGGGGGATGAGACCTCGGTACCTGGTTCCTGTCCCTTTTATCCTCTCTGCTGCAAAACAGCAGCAGACTTTACCTCACGCACCTACAGGAAGATGTGGCTCCTGAACATGATGTCTCAGCAGGAGGAACCCCAAAAACCAGGCACCTGGGGGGGGGAGCAAGGTGGCAGCAGCACCCTCCCATTCCAGCCCCCTCCCCATGCCATCTCGGCCCACTCTCAGCTCTATTAAATGATAACGACTGTCACAGCGACGTTGCTGTGAGAGTCACACAACCAAGGACACGCTGTCCTGATGCCACGTCCCCTGCCCCCCAAGGCTGGGCCACCCCAGCCCCAGGGAGGGAAGAGGGGCTGCCCCCTGCCCCTTTCCCTGCCCCAGGCTGGTGACTGGGGGACCAGGATCCCCCAACCAGCACCAGGAGCTTCTTAAGCTGCCCCTCCCAGGGGCTGAAGACATGAAACCAGCCGTTCCAGTTATCTGTCCCAGTCCAGCCTGTCCCCCTAAACCTTCCCAGTAACCCTCCCTAGTATCCCTTCCTAGCCCAGCCTTTCCCAGTAAACCTTCCCAGTAACCCCTTCCCAGTCCAGCCCTTCCCAGTGACCCCCCAGTAACCCTCCCATCCTTTCCCATTAACACCCTCCACATTTCCCAGTGACACTCCCCACTCCCCCCCACTCCCGAAAAAGAAGGGGGGGGCATTTTTCCTGTGCCCTGAACCGCAAAACGCTGCTGTACCGAGCCCGGGGCCGTGCCGTACCGAGCCCGGGGCCGTGCCAGCACCGGAGCCGTGCCGTACCGAGCCGTACCGAGCCCGAGGCCATCCCGGTACCAGGGCCGTGCCGTTCCAGGCCACACCGAGCCCCGGGTCATCCCGGTACCGGGGCCGTACTGCACTGAATCCGCTGCCGGTGCTGTACCGGGCTATAGCGCTATACCGGTACTGCGGCCGTGCCGTGCCGTACCGAGCCTGGAGCCATGCCAGCACCGGAGCCGTGCCGTACCGAGCTGTACCGAGCCCGGGGCTATCCCGGTACCGGGACCGTGCTATACGAAGCCCGCTGCCGGTGGCGTACCCGGCTATACCGCCATACCGGTACTGCGGCCGTGCTGTACCGAGCCCGACGCCGTGCCGGTGCCTTGGCCGTGCCGTACCGAGCCTGGAGCCGTGCCAGCACCGGAGCCGTGCCGTACCGAGCCCGGGGCCGTACCGGTACCGGGGCCGTGCTGTACTGAACCCGCTGCCGGTGGCGTACCCGGCTATACCGCCATACCGGTACTGCGGCCGTGCCGTACCGAGCCTGGTGCCGTAGTCGTGCCGTACCGAGCCTGAGCATCCCCCGCCGGGGCTGTACCGTACCGGGCCGGCATCCATCGTCCCCCCCCTCTACCCTCTCCATACCGGTGCGGAGCCTGTACCCCCTCCCCATACCGGTGCGGAGCCGGTACCGGTGCCGCCCCCGGCGGGGCCGAGCCGCAGGGAGCCGGCACCGCCCCCGGGCTATATATCCATCTCCGCGGCGTTGCTCCGTTCCCGTTCCCATGGCGGCGGCGGTGGCGGCGGAGGATCGGTGTCCGGCTGCGGACGACGAGCAGCGCCCCGATGGCGGCGGTACCACCAGCACCACCGGCAACACCGGCGGCGGGGGCACCGGTAACAACGGCAACGGCGGCAGGAATGCGACGCAAAACACAAGGGATGGTGGGTTTTTTATTGTTTTTTTCTTTTTTTCTTTTTTCTTTTTTTTTCCCTCTAAAGTAAGGAAAGCAAAGCTGCCACCAGCCCATGTGACAGGGATGCGTGGGGACAGGGATCCCTGGGGACAGAGGTCCATGGGGATAGGGGTCCATGGTGACAGGGGTCCTTGGAGGTTGGGATCGTTTGGGACAGGGATCCTCGGCAACAGGGATCCTTAGGAATGGGGATCCTTGAGGACTGGGATCCTTGGGGACAGGGATCCTGGGGGACGAGGACACAGGGATGACATCCGTCGCAGGCCTGGACATGGCTCTGCTTGGAACTGATTTATGCTGTTTGGGTTTTTATTTTCTGCTTAGGCTTTTGCTCCTTTCTAGGGAGGGGGATGAGACCTCGGTACCTGGTTCCTGTCCCTTTTATCCTCTCTGCTGCAAAACAGCAGCAGACTTTACCTCACACACCTATGAGAAGATGCAGCTGCTGAATGTGATGTCTCGGCAGGAGGAATCCCAAAAACCAGGCACCTGGGGTGGGGGGGAGCAAGGTGGTAGCAGCACCCTCCCGTTCCAGCCCCCTCCCCATGCCATCTCGGCCCACTCTCAGCTCTATTAAATGATAACGACTGTCACAGCGACGTTGCTGTGAGAGTCACACAACCAAGGACACGCTGTCCTGATGCCACGTCCCCTGCCCCCCAAGGCTGGGCCACCCCAGCCCCAGGGAGGGAAGAGGGGCTGCCCCCTGCCCCTTTCCCTGCCCCAGGCTGGTGACTGGGGGACCAGGATCCCCCAACCAGCACCAGGAGCTTCTTAAGCTGCCCCTCCCAGGGGCTGAAGACATGAAACCAGCCGTTCCAGTTATCTGTCCCAGTCCAGCCTGTCCCCCTAAACCTTCCCAGTAACCCTCCCTAGTATCCCTTCCTAGCCCAGCCTTTCCCAGTAAACCTTCCCAGTAACCCCTTCCCAGTCCAGCCCTTCCCAGTGACCCCCCAGTAACCCTCCCATCCTTTCCCATTAACACCCTCCACATTTCCCAGTGACACTCCCCACTCCCCCCCACTCCCGAAAAAGAAGGGGGGGGCATTTTTCCTGTGCCCTGAACCGCAAAACGCTGCTGTACCGAGCCCGGGGCCGTGCCGTACCGAGCCCGGGGCCGTGCCAGCACCGGAGCCGTGCCGTACCGAGCCGTACCGAGCCCGAGGCCATCCCGGTACCAGGGCCGTGCCGTTCCAGGCCACACCGAGCCCCGGGTCATCCCGGTACCGGGGCCGTACTGCACTGAATCCGCTGCCGGTGCTGTACCGGGCTATAGCGCTATACCGGTACTGCGGCCGTGCCGTGCCGTACCGAGCCTGGAGCCATGCCAGCACCGGAGCCGTGCCGTACCGAGCTGTACCGAGCCCGGGGCTATCCCGGTACCGGGACCGTGCTATACGAAGCCCGCTGCCGGTGGCGTACCCGGCTATACCGCCATACCGGTACTGCGGCCGTGCTGTACCGAGCCCGACGCCGTGCCGGTGCCTTGGCCGTGCCGTACCGAGCCTGGAGCCGTGCCAGCACCGGAGCCGTGCCGTACCGAGCCCGGGGCCGTACCGGTACCGGGGCCGTGCTGTACTGAACCCGCTGCCGGTGGCGTACCCGGCTATACCGCCATACCGGTACTGCGGCCGTGCCGTACCGAGCCCGGTGCCGTAGTCGTGCCGTACCGAGCCTGAGCATCCCCCGCCGGGGCTGTACCGTACCGGGCCGGCATCCATCGTCCCCCCCCTCTCCCCTCTCCATACCGGTGCGGAGCCTGTACCCCCTCCCCATACCGGTGCGGAGCCGGTACCGGTGCCGCCCCCGGCGGGGCCGAGCCGCAGGGAGCCGGCACCGCCCCCGGGCTATATATCCATCTCCGCGGCGTTGCTCCGTTCCCGTTCCCATGGCGGCGGCGGTGGCGGCGGAGGATCGGTGTCCGGCTGCGGGCGACGAGCAGCGCCCCGATGGCGGCGGTACCACCAGCACCACCGGCAACACCGGCGGCGGGGGCACCGGTAACAACGGCAACGGCGGAACCGGCAACAACGGCGGCACCGGCAGCAGCAGCAGCCCCGGGTCGGTGGAGCTGGCGGCGGCTCGGCGGAGGCTGGTGGCGGCGGAAGGTCGCCGTCGGGCGGCGGCGGAGCTGGAGGGTCGGGTCCGGCAGGTTCATTGCGCCCTGCGACACGCCGAGCTCCGCCTGGCCGCCCGCGCCGAGGCCCTGGGCCGGTTGGGGGCCGGGGTGGCCCAAGCCCAGCTGGCCCTGGCCGCCCACAACCAACGGTTGCAGAAGGGGCTCCGTCGTCGCCCCCGCCCCCGGCCCGCAGCCCTCTTGGCCGCCGCCCGCGCCCTCCGCAGCTGCGTCCCCTGGGGTCCCGCACGCCCCCGAGGATCGGGAACGACCCCCGCCGCTTCCCGGCGGCTGCCCGCCGCGCCCCGACCCTGCAGGATCTCAGGGACCTTGAGGGGGTCCTGGGGACCTTGAGAGGGTCCTGGAGATTCTGATGAGTTGGGACCTTGCAGGATCTGGAGGACCTTGAGGAATTGGGGCCCTGCAGGATCTCAGGGACCTGATGGGGTGGGGGGGACCTTGAAGGGGTCCTGAGGACCTTAAGGGGTCCTGGGGATTCTGATGGGTTGGGACCCTGCAGGATTTCAAGGACCTTGAAGGGGTCCTGAGGACCTTGAGGGAGTCCTGGGGAGTCTGATGGGCTGGGACCCTGCAGGATCTGGACAACGGCGGCACCGGCAACAACGGCGGCACCGGCAGCAGCAGCAGCCCCGGGTCGGTGGAGCTGGCGGCGGCTCGGCGGAGGCTGGTGGCGGCGGAAGGTCGCCGTCGGGCGGCGGCGGAGCTGGAGGGTCGGGTCCGGCAGGTTCATTGCGCCCTGCGACACGCCGAGCTCCGCCTGGCCGCCCGCGCCGAGGCCCTGGGCCGGTTGGGGGCCGGGGTGGCCCAAGCCCAGCTGGCCCTGGCCGCCCACAACCAACGGTTGCAGAAGGGGCTCCGTCGTCGCCCCCGCCCCCGGCCCGCAGCCCTCTTGGCCGCCGCCCGCGCCCTCCGCAGCTGCGTCCCCTGGGGTCCCGCACGCCCCCGAGGATCGGGAACGACCCCCGCCGCTTCCCGGCGGCTGCCCGCCGCGCCCCGCAGCCCCGCATGACGGGGAGTTGGAGGGGGGAGGAGGAGG
>NW_015090900.1:1402740-1417984 GCF_001431845.1 Calidris pugnax
CGGGGGTGGGGTCGTGGGGAGTCTGGTGGGTTGGGAGCCTGCAGGATTTTGGGGACCGGGTGGGGTGGAGGGGAACTTGAAGGGGTCCTGAGGACCTTGAGGGAGTCCTGGGGAGTCTGATGGGCTGGGACCCTGCAGGATCTCAGGGACCTTGAGGGGGTCCTGGGGACCTTGAGAGGGTCCTGGAGATTCTGATGAGTTGGGACCTTGCAGGATCTGGAGGACCTTGAGGAATTGGGGCCCTGCAGGATCTCAGGGACCTGATGGGGTGGGGGGGACCTTGAAGGGGTCCTGAGGACCTTAAGGGGTCCTGGGGATTCTGATGGGTTGGGACCCTGCAGGATTTCAAGGACCTTGAAGGGGTCCTGAGGACCTTGAGGGAGTCCTGGGGAGTCTGATGGGCTGGGACCCTGCAGGATCTGGAGGACCTTGAGGGGGTCCTGGGGACCTTGAGGGATTGGGACCCTGCAGGATCTCGGGGACCTGATGGGGTGGGGGGACCTTGAAAGGGTCCTGAGGACCTTAAGGGGGTCCTGGGGAGTCTGATGGGTTGGGACCCTGCAGGATCTCGGGGGCCTTGAAGGGGTCCTGAGGAGTCTGATGGGTTGGGACCCTGCAGGATCTTGGGACCTTGAAGGGGTCCTGAGGACCATGAGGGAGTACTGGGGAGTATGATGGGTTGGGACCCTGCAGGATCTCGGGGGCCTTGAGGGAGTCCTGAGGACCATGAGGGAGTCCTGGGGAGTCTGATGGGTTGGGACCCTGCAGGATCTGGAGGACCTTGAGGGGGTCCTGAGGACCTTGAGGGAATCCTGGGGAGTATGATGGGCTGGAACCCTGCAGGATCTCAGGGACCTTGAGGGGGTCCTGGGGAATCTGATGGGTTGGGACCCTGCAGGATCTCAGGGACCTTGAAGGGGTCCTGGGGACCTTGAGGGGGTCCTGGGGAATCTGATGGGTTGGGACCCTGCAGGATCTGGAGGACCTTGAGGGGGTCCTGAGGACCTTGAGGGAATCCTGGGGAGTATGATGGGCTGGAACCCTGCAGGATCTCAGGGACCTTGAGGGGGTCCTGGGGACCTTGAGGGATTGGGACTCTGCAGGATCTTGGGGAGCTGATGGGGTGGGGGAACCTTGAAGGGGTCCTCGGGACCTTGAGGGACTCCTGGGGAGCCTGAGGGATTGGGACCCTGTAGGATCTGGAGGACCCAATGGGGTGAGGGGACTCAGTGGGGTCTGGTGTCCTTGAGGGGGTCCTGGGGAATTTTATGGACTGGGACCCTGAAAGTTTTGGGGGTCCCAGAGGGATCCTGCAGGGAGTGGGGGATCTGGGGGACCCAGCAGGGTCTGGGGACCTTGGGGGTGGGTTGGGAGGCTTAGGTGTCTCCAGTGATCCCAGGGGAATCCTGCAGGGTCTGGGGGATCCTATGGGGTGGGGGGACCCAGCAGGATCTGGGGACCTCAGCAATGGCTTTAGGGGACTGATGAGGGGAGACCCTGTGGGGGTCTGGGGTGTTTGGGCTTCCTTAGGGGACCCTGTGGAATTGGGGCTCTCCAGGGGACCCAGCGGGGTCTGGGGACCTTGGAGTGTCCCGAGGAATCTGTGTGTGTGTGTTCCTGGGGGTTTTGGGGTGCTTGAAGGACCCTGCAGGATCAGGGGAGTGCAGTGAAGTGTCAGAATGGGGAGGGTGGGGGGGAAGAGGGGGCAGTGAGGCTGGGGGACCCAGCAGGGTCTGGGAATCCTCATGGGGTTGGGAAACCCTACAGGGTCTGGGGTCCCTGGAGGATCTTGCCAGGTCTGGGGGTGTTTACAGGACAATCTGCTGTCAGCAGATGCTGTTGGCATCTGTTACCTCCCCCTCAAAGGCAGCAAGTTCAGGGCAGCTGCTATGGGGCAGGGCCCCTTCCCCGTCTGAGCCCCTCTGCCCCCCAGGAGGGGTCCCCAAGACCCTTGGCCAGCAGGACACTGGTGGGACTGTGCCTCATGTTGGGGCTCTGGTGCTGCAGCCTTCACGTGCCCCTGTGCAAGCCTCGGAGGGGGAAATCAAGCGGGTTTGGGGGTCACCCCACTTCCACCATCCCTGGACTGTGATTTCGACTCGGGACTGCACCCCCCCATGGGGACAGAGAGCAGAAGGGGACCTGTCCTCACGATGGCACTGGTGTCGTTTGCCTCCCAAGCTGGATTTTGGGGGACTGCTTTGATGACTGACCGAGGGGGTGATACTTGAAGCCTCCCCAAGTGCTTCCAGCAAGAATCCTTGGGCACCCCCCGATGTCACTCTGCAGCAGAGCCTGTCACTGTTGGCTCTAGAGGGGCAAGAAGGCACGAGGAGCCAGAGGGGGGGCTCAGGACAAAGCACCCCTCTCCAGGCAGAAGACTCCTGCAGGGCTCTGCCATTGCTGTCCCCATCTCTGCCCTGAGCCGGCCTCGGGACAGGGGGGGCTCGGACCTGACAGCATCATCCCTTCCCCACTGGGTTCAGCCAGCAGAGCCCCCCCAGGAGCCCGCTCCTTCGCCGGACACAGCCACAGCATTTGCCATTTCTGGGCTAACAGCATCCTTCAACCACTAGCCAAGCCACCGACACGCAGTGGAAATGTGTGGGGGGGTGTCTCGCTTTGCTGCACCAAGCTTTTACAGTGGCTTTCCCCAGGAAGAGGAGGGGGGGGGCTGCATGAATCCTTCCTTCCTGCTGCAAAACTGTTAACTCACTGCCCTTATTTATTTTCAATTGAAAAAAAAAAAATAACCACTTGATTTATGCTGGGGGGAGGGGGAAATTTTCACTGACTCATGAATGTGCCCGCGACTACCTTGGTGCCAGGCAGCAGGTCTGTTGTATAATCCTCGCTTCTCTTGCCTCTGTGCCCCCCCAGTGCTGCCCACCCTCTGTGGCAGGGCACTGGCAGAAGTAAACTTTGATATATTTTATTCCTGATGTCCAGTATTCCTTAAGGTGCCGGCTGAAATATAACCGAGAGAGCGGTTAGAACGGAGATGAGCAAATAAGCCCCGTGTAATTAAATAGCAGAGTGGGTTTCTCTGATTATTGACCTTTTCTGGGGGTGTGGGGACTTGGGAAATGTGCTCTGAGCTGCCTGGAGCAGCGTCACTGCGGGTGTCCGGGGTCTCTGCCAGGCACAGCTGATGTACAGATATAGGTGTATCTATACATACACCCACAATCTGTCCTGAAAAAGCTGTATAAGGTCAGAAATAAGGTCCAACGCACAAATGAACGTGTGTGGGAAGTGGGTGGCAGAGAAATATTTGAGCTGCCAGCACGACTTCACGGTGACAAAGTCAGGCAGCAGCACTGGTTGGGGGGGGAAACTTGCATTTCTCCTATTAATTCCTCTTTTTCAGCCAATTCTTTTTTGCTTTTGTGCTCCCCTATGCAGAGCTGATGTGCTGGGACACCCCCTGTCTCCTCGATGCTCCCTAATTTCTGCCCTTTCACTAAATCACTGCTCGCTGGAGGTTTTCCTGTGTGTGCAGAACCATAATCCCAACCAGGAGGTGATTCCCACCAGCTGGGGGGGGGGAAGTTTTGCTGCTAATAGCAGCTTACGGGTCTCAGCCAGGAGAAGGGACACATTATCTCTCCCCGGCTTTCAATTAATAGTATGAAATGCACAGCTTGGGTTTAAATCCCTCGATTATTTTTTTTTTTTTTCCCCTCCCTGGTGATTA
Source organism: Calidris pugnax (assembly GCF_001431845.1). Classification (NCBI taxonomy): domain Eukaryota; kingdom Metazoa; phylum Chordata; class Aves; order Charadriiformes; family Scolopacidae; genus Calidris; species Calidris pugnax. Next base: position 1,406,438 of record NW_015090900.1, read on the forward strand.
TTTGCAAATCAGCTTTTGACCTGATTAGAGCAGAACCTACTTAAAGGAATTGCAGGGTAGGGGGGGGGCTGAAAATCAACTCTGTTAAACCAGTAAGACCCAAATAATTCAAAATCCTCTGATGCAACGGTTCCTCCCCACCTTTTCAGTCTCGGTGCAGCTACCATCTCATCACACGTTGTGTTCCTGCGGTATCTTTAGCTGGAACATGACATCTATTGTAATTCACAGGCTTATTCTCATTTTCCTCCCGGGTGGGGGAGGCTGGTGCAGTCAGCGAGGACGGGAGAGCTGATGGAAGGGCAGGGAGCAGATCCCAGGTGTCTCCACAGCTCCATCCTGCAAATAAGTACAATTTATCTCAAATAAGGATACCCAGGGCAAGGCACACTCAGGATTTTCAAGGATGTGGAAAGGCAGTTGGGGTCCCCTCCATCTCCCAGGGTGGAGGGATGGATGTCCCCTCCTTTGGCAAGGATGAGCAGTGGGGAGGATGGCTGGGGCCACATCTGAGACCTGGCTTTTGGAGTGGAGGAGTAACAGCAGCTCCCCAGGCTGGTGCTGGAGCAAGATGGGATACCAGTTGCAGGAAAAAGAATAAAAAGAAAATAAAACCTAACCTTAGAGTCCCATGACACGGTGGTTGGTCGTGGCTGGGATAACACACCTCTGGGTTGTCCATCCTGGGTGGGAGCAGCCCTTGCCTCCTGCATCCACACGAGTCCCTCAGCTGTGGTTTTGGGCAACATCTCTGCAGGTAAATCCTCATCCAGTGACTTCTGCAGCAGCTCCTGCAGGACAGTACTGCTCCCCAGCCCACCAGGCCCCCCTGAAGCTGTGCTGTGGGGTACAGCAAGCCTCATCCTGACACCACGGATGTGGCTGTGCTGGCACCCACACAAAATCACAGAATGATGCGGGGTTGGAAAGGACCTCTGGAGATCACCTAGTTTAACCTCCCTGCCAAAGCAGGTCCACCCAGAGCAGGTCACGCAGGAACGTGTCCAGGCAGGGTTTGAATGTCTCCAGAGAAGGAGACTCCACCACCTCCCTGGGCAGCCTGTGCCAGGGCTCTGCCACCCTCAAAGTGAAGAAATTCTTCCTTATGCTGAGATGGAACTTCCTATGTTCAAGTTTGTGCCTATTTCCTCTTGTTCTCTCTGGAGATCACTGAAAAAAGACTGGCCCCATCCCCCTGACACCCATCCTTTAAGTATTTATAGGCATTGATCAGATCCCCCCTCAGCCTTCTCTTCTCCAGACTAAAAAGACCCAAATCCCTCAGCCTGTCCTTGTAAGAGAGATGTTCTAGGCCCCTCATCATCTTTGTAGCCCTGAACACATCCATGTTCACCCTCTGGATGGACAAGGCTGGTCCAGCCACCAGCCAGGAGCTTTCCACACCACCAGGCAGGGACCATCCTGCTTTAGTTTTGTGGTGACCCAGCCCATGACCCCCCCTCCCATACCCCATACAGCACAGAAGCCCCGTGCCACCCCCAGAAAGCTCCAGCTGACACCACCACCAGGCTGCTCACACACCATGGGGACAGCAACAAAGTCCTGCTGGAGGGTCCTGGGCATGAATTTTGGGGGAGAAAACCCCCAACACGCCCAGCACAAGGTCAGAGGTACAACCCAGAGCAGAAGCCTGGTCCTTTGCCGCTTGTTTTCGGGAGCATCCCCTGCCCTGGGAGTGCAGGGCTTTACATAACCCCCTTTCTCCCCTCCTGCCAGCAATAACCTTACATAAACAGCCCCAACACTTGCTGGTTTTATCAGATTATTTCGTTACAGACTTTCCGGGAAAAAAAACCAAAATTAACATGGCGTGTTAATACCTAAGCCCAGCTTCTCCCTTTTCCTCTGCTAATTCCTGGGGGGCTAGTCCCAGCGAGGTGTGTTGGCCCGAGGCCGGTGCCAGGGGTGCAGGCACCCATGGGTGGGGAGAGAAAATCCCCAGGGATTAAATTCTGGTGGGAGAGTGATGCTGGATGAGGGGGGGACGGACAGGGATAGAGTGAGGGTGACGGAGAGGGGACAGTGATGGTGCGGGGGTGATGGAGGAGGGACAAGGATGGGGTGAGGGCGATGGAGGGGGTAGAAAAAGGACGCGATGGGGGGACAGGGCTGCCCCCCACGAAGGTCCCCAAGGACGGGAGCATCCATGGAGGATGCTCGGAGCATTTCTGGGTCCACGTCGCAAGAGGGCGCTGCAGGAGCTCCGCCGGTGCCGCCGGGACACCGGGCAGAGGCAACCCGGTTTCCCCACCTCCAGCCCCGGTATTGGGGGTCCCCAACCACGCCTGGCCTCCCCCCAGCCCCGCAGCATCCCCAGCTCTTACTCTTCCCCTCAGCACCCCCCCAGCTCTTGCTCTTCCCAGCACAGAACTGCTGTTATCAGCACTTAAAAGACATCTCCCCCAGCCCACCACCTCCTCCCCATTGACCCTTTCCTCCTGGGACACCCCCCCAGTTTCCATTTCATGCCTCTCCCCTCTCCAGTCTTTACTCCTTTAAGAGGCCGTTACAGCCCCAATTAGCCACAGAGGGTGGAAATTGTCTCCTTGGCCCCTGATTTGCCCTTTTGGGCAGCTGAGCCCAATCTGGACTCCCCTTAGATGTTCTCGGGGGATGGGGGGGCTGGAGGTCACCAAACCGGGGCTGGGAACACATCTGGGCATGTTTTCGGTTCTTTTGGACCCCATGTGCATTTTCATCTGTCCCCCCATCCTGTGGCAATCAGCGCCTGTCCCCCCCCCAACTCCTTCCCCCAAGACAAGCACCCTTGTGCTTCCACCCCCAGTTCAGCTGTGCTGAGAAACGCTGATAAATCCCCTCTTTTCAGTCCGGTCACCCCATGCCTGCCCAGACCCCCCCCCACTGACACCCTGCCAACCCCCCCACCCCACACCCAAGGGACTGGGAGGGGGTCAGCATGGGGTTTACAGCCACCCCATCCTCTCCCTGGGTGAAGATGGGTGGAGGTGGGGGCTGCTGCCTGGGGCTATTTGGGTGGGCACCCCTTGTCCCACCACCCAGCACCCCCAGCCTGGCTCAGCCCGTCCCTATGTCCCCATCTGGGGTCTTGCCCTGGCTCTGGTGGGCTTCCAGGTGTGGGGAGCTCATTCCCTCTGCGCTGGCTGCCCCGCGCTCCCCTTACTGTGCTAAGAGCCTCTTGGTCCAGTTCTCTCTTCCCCACTAAGCTCTTTAACCGCCCCATCCCCTCCCTGGGTGAAGAGGGGTGGAGGTGGGGGCTATTTGGGTGATGAAGGTGGGCACCCCTTGTCCCACCACCCAGCACCCCCAGCCTGGCTCAGCCCGTCCCTATGTCCCCATCTGGGGTCTTGCCCTGGCTCTGGTGGGCTTCCAGGTGTGGGGAGCTCATTCCCTCTGCGCTGGCTGCCCCGCGCTCCCCTTACTGTGCTAAGAGCCTCTTGGTCCAGTTCTCTCTTCCCCACTAAGCTCTTTAAAGTCACTGATCTGGTTAAACCTTAGCAATCGGTTTGTTTTGCTCTGCAAGTTAATGTGCCTAATTCCTGCCTGGCTTACTCCTGGTGCCCAGCCTGCGGAGTCTCCGTGCCCGCGCGGGGACAGGCATGGGCACATCACACGTCACCCCCCTGCTCTTGTCCCGCGTGATTTTCACTGAATTTCACTGAATTTTAGAGTTGGAAGGGACCATAGAGATCATCTAGTCCAACTCCCCTGCTGAAGCAGGATTGCCCAGAGCTTGTCAGAGCATGTTACTCAGGAGCATCCAGGTGGGTCTTGAAGATCTCCAAAGAAGGGGACTCCACAACCTCCCTGGGCAGCCTGTTCCAGGGCTCTGTCACCCTCACTGTGAAGAAGTTTCTCCTCATATTCAAGTGGAACCTCTTCTGTTCCAACTTGTGCCCGTTGCCCCTCATCCTCTCGCTGGGAACCACTGAAAAGAGTCTGGCTCCCTCCTCCTTCAACCCTCCCTTGAGATACTTGTAGGCATTGATAAGGTCTCCCCTCAGCCTTCTCTTCTCCAGACTAAAGAGTCCCAGCTCTCTCAGTCTCTCCTCATAAGGGAGATGCTCCAATCCTTGAATCATCTTTGTTGCCCTTCGCTGGACTCTTTCCAGTAGTTCCCTGTCCCTCTTGAACTGGGGAGCCCAGAACTGGAGGCAGGATTCCAGTTGTGGCCTCACCAGTGCAGAGCAGAGGGGGACAATGACTTCCCTTGACCTGCTGGCCACACTCTTCCCTCTGCAACCCAAGATACCATTGGCCTTCCTGGCCGCAAGAGCACACTGTTTAGTCATTGTCATTTTACTGTCCACCAGGACCCCTGGTTCTTTCTCTTCTTCTCTTTTGAGCGTGGCAGCCCCACATGGAGTGGAGTCCTCATCAATTCTGCTGTCTCAGCCCCAGGGGATCAGTGGCAGCGTGTGACACGGGCAGGACAGTGCCCGGCGTCCCCATTCCTGGCACCCGGGATGGGGATGCTGCAGAGCTGGGTACCTTCAGACTGGGGGGGTTTATCCCAACCTGGTGGGTCCCTCAGGAGGAGGCTGACGTGTCCCCTCTCTTGGGGTCCTGCCCCATGCCCCCCAGAGCTGGGATGAGGCTTGGCTGTGGTGCCCCCCCTTCCTCGGCGCCGCATCCCCCCGCAGAGGTGGAGAAGAGCAGCAGAAAGTGGCTCGTTCAACCTCATCCCCCTCCCCACACCCTTTGCAAATTTTTGGGGTGTTGAGAAAGGTTTTCTCTGGACATTTGGACACTTTTTTAAGAGAATCATTTAAGACAAATGGGGTAATGAACATTGCTACGTGCGGGCTCAGGGCTGTGGCTTCTCATGGCCTTTCTCCTTCCAGGAAGGCAGGGCTGGAGGAGGCTGATGGGCACCAGCCGGGACTGTCCAGGCTGTGATTTTTTGGGGTTCAGATATCTCTGCATCTCACCTCCCACCCTGGCTTGGCCCTAGTGCCCTGTGAGCCTCACCGTGGCGGAGCAGCATCTCTATTTTCAGCCCTGGCTGCCCTAATCCCATCACACGCCTCCGCCGCAGCCGGCTCCATCCCAAAACCCACGGGTGCTTTACCCACGGGTGCTTTAATTTACCAGCTCGAGCAGGACCCAACGTCTTCTCCAAGGGTTGTTTCTGCCATATCCTCCCCCTGCTCCCAGGACCCGATCCCATCATCCCAGGACCCTTCCCTACCACCCACAGCAGCCAAATCCACGGCAAACCCTGGGGAAGGGTGATGGAGGGAGGGCTGCACCCCAAAATAGCTGCATAACGTGTTGAGCCAAGGGCAGGGAGCGTGTGAGGGGTTTCATCTCACTCACCCTCCCCTCTCACGCACGGCAGGGCAGTGGGAGGTGGGAACAGATCCCCACTGCAGTCCTTAATATATATATATAATCTAAACTATACATTTATATATTCATATTTACTCTATAATTTAATATATTAAATATAATTTAATATATAGAAATATAAATTTAATAGATATATTAAATTTAGCTCTGTCTCTCCCTACATAACAAATTTAATATATATATATTTTAAAACCAACATCCCACCCCGTAGTAGGAACGTACAGACCAGAGACACTAAGGGAGACAAATTTCCCCCCAGCACGTTTGGTTCATCTGCCCCTGCTAATCCTCGGCAATCCGGCGTGACGGGAGCCCTGTAACCTGATCACGGCTGAAGGAAGGAAGGAAGGAAGGAAGGAAGGAAGGAAGGAAGGAAGGAAGGAAGGAAGGAAGGAAGGAAGGAAGGAAGGAAGGAAGGAAGGAAGGAAGGAAGGAAGGAAGGAAGGAAGGAAGGAAGGAAGGAAGGAAGGAAGGAAGGAAGGAAGGAAGGAAGGAAGGAAGGAAGGAAGGAAGGAAGGAAGGAAGGAAGGAAGGAAGGAAGGAAGGAAGGAAAGGAGGAAGGAAAGAGGAAAGGAAGGAAAGGAGGAAGGAAAGAAGGAATTAAGGAAGGAAAGAGGAAAGGAAGGAAGGGAGGAAGGAGGGAAGGAAGGGAGGAAGGAAAGAGGAAAGGAAGGAAGGGAGGAAGGAAGGAAGGAAGAAAAGGGAAAGAAAACCAACCCACATCCCTTCTTCCTCTCCCCTCTCCCATGCCTGCAGGGCTGGAGGACCCGCAGCACCAGGGAGCTCATCCCCGTGCCGTGGGATGGCTGACACCAGGAACCCCGACCTCTTTGGGTGGAAATACCCCTTGGACGGGGTGCTGTGCCCGCTGCCCCACGTGGGACCCCCAGGGACCATGATGCACCGAGGCCCAGGGATGTCCCCGGGGTGCACCAGCCCAACGCCTGCCTGCCGGCCCCGGCACTGCTGACGCGCGGCCGGGCTGACGCCGGGGACTATATCGGTCGGTGACAGGCAGGAAAGGAATCCGTGGAGAGAAGCCAAGCTCAGGCTCCTCTCGGCTTTCCCCATCGCCTCGCCTCTTATGGAGAGGAGCTGGAGGGAAGAGGGGCCAGGAGCAGCTCCCGTTATGGAGAAGCCTTGGGGAAGCCCTGGCTTGCACGGACACCCAGCGGGGCCTCCATCCTCCCCGGCAGGACATGGTGGGGTACAACGTGCTTGGGACATGCCATAATCCACGGGGAGGTCCCTGAGACATGGCTTGAAGCTGCCTGGCCACGGTGGGACAGGGGAGGTGGGTTTCCCCTGGGAGATGCACTAATTAGCCCCAGGTTTTAGGCAGCAGCCAGGGACACTGGGAGCTCCCCGTGGATCTGCAGAGGGGCTTGTTGCGATAAAGCACACAAGGATTTAAAAACCAGCAGGACCACAGGCAGGGCTGACACCTTTGGGTTGCGACTGATGCCTCCTGGAGAGGAGGAGGAGGAGGAAGAGTCCACACCAGGCATTGGTGACTTGGCAGGGAGCAGCCAGCCCATTAACCCGGCCTCACCCCGGGGCTTTCTGTGCTCCTAATACCCAATTAATGCTGACCCTTGATGCTCGGGGGTCAGCCACTCTCTGCCAAGGCGTGAGCAGGAGGACCTGCTGGGTGGTTATGGGGTGCTGGGTGCTGCTGGGTGCCCCGGCGGGTTGGTGCCGGTGCCAGTGTATCAGCCTTTGCCTTTCGCATGGGCTTGTTCCCTGATTCCTACATCGTTTCCAAGAAAAACTGGGTGGGATGGGGAGGGTGCCGCTCCCAGCACCCGAGCCTGGGAAATAGCTGGGGTGAGGGAGCAGCATCGGGCCCGTGTCACTGCCCCAGGGACGGTGGGGCAGGAGGGGATTTTCAGTCCTCGGCTGCTGTCTGAGCCCCACAGGGTGGTCTCGCTTTAGAAGTGATAGAAAATGATGCTTTAAGGTACTGTGGCTGGAGGGAAAAGCCTCAAAAGCCCTGGAGAGAATAAATGGTGGATGGGAACGTCCCCAGGCACAGCATGGCCACCACGGGGCTGGGGGTGGTTTGGGGTGGGCTGTGTGGCATGGGAAGGGCATCCGACATCCGACGTGTAGCACCTGGCTCCGCCAGCTCGGTGCTGCCACCGAGAAACACTGCTCAGCTTCACACACAGAAGGATTTGGGGGTACATTTGGGGGACAACAGGAGCTTTGAGCATCTTCAGTGCCGGCAGCAGGGCAGAGCTTTGGTGGAGCTGGGCGCTGGGATGGCCAATTCCCCCCCCCAGCCCCTGCCCTGGTGCCCAGTGGTGTTCTCCAAGAGCGCTGCATCCCTTTGCTGGGATGGAAATTAAAAGCCTCTTTGTGCAAACCCGCAGAGCAGAAAGGGGTTTGCAACCCGGGCAGCTCAGCACGGTGACAGGTCAGGGCATGGCTGAACAACCCCCTCACCACCCCCCGGACCGAGTCCGGCTCCCCAGGAACCTTTTTTTTCCCCCCCCCTGGAGCTGGGGAAGCCAACGCTCCTGCTCTTTCCCACGTGTTATTGCGCTGTGCAAATATTTGCTTTGGAAAGCTCTGCCTTGCCCTGAGCCCCGCAGCCAAGGCCGGCCCTGGCTGCTCACACCAGGCACCGGGGAAGGATCCTGCCCAGATGGAAAACCATCTCTTTACCCAAAGGAAACCACCAGCCCGGAGCTGAAATCCTGCTCTGGAGATGCTCCACAGGGACTCGGGACCTTCCTTGGAGCGGGGTGGGGAGATGCTGTTGCAGCTCATGGAGCTCATGAGCTCTGGTGAGGGGACTCTCCTCCTCCAGCTCCTCCTTGGCCACCTCCAGCCCCTCCTTGGCCACCTCCACAGCCAGGAAACCAGCTGGGAAAGGGGGCTGTGGAGCCTGAGGGGAGGTCAGGACCCCAGGGTACAGGGAGCGTGGGAGAGGAATGTGGGATGCTCAGGGTATTGGGTGTCCGTGCCACTCTCAGAGCCCCCCAAAATCCTAGGAGGTGGGTTGGGGGGGTGCATCTGCAGAAGAAAGAGCCCTGGGAAGGGCTGGGCAGCTGCTTGAAGCTCTCAGAGGGAAATCCCAGCCTTTTTGTGCTATTTTTCAACCCCCCCACACACTCTGCTCCTAGAAATGCACTTTTGGCTGGCGGGCAGCAGGAGAGGGGTTTGTGGTGGGGACCGGCCATGGCTTGAGGGGGGGTGGGGGTGGGTTTGGGGCAGGAATTTGGGGCAGGGGCCCCTGGGGTGGCAGCGTTCCTGGCTCTGCCCGCGCTCCCCAGCCCTGGCCTCCGCGCCGCCGGGAGCCGGACCAGCCCTCGGCGTCTGGGACACTGGCCTTTGTTTCGGAGAATAAAGTTAGCGCTGTTACTCAGCCTGTCGCTATTCCAGCAATTCCTGCCTCCACTTTTTTTCCCTCGGCGGCGGTGGGGAAACATTCCTGCCCCCGGGGGGGCTGCCAAGAAAAATACCCACCGGAGGGGACACGCGGGGACGGGGGGGACCGGCAGCACCGCGGTGGCAGGGGACGGTTGGGGGACCCGGGGCTCCCGTGGGATGAGCAGTTGCCTGTTTTGCATCCCCTAAGAGCCCATTTCCAGCACAGGACACCAATAACTCATCCCATTGATGTGACGAGGTGGCTTGTGGTCCCTTGAGTGACCGGACAGCGACCGGAAGACACGGGGAAAAGATGTGTGTGTCCCCGAGGTGAAGCGTTATCGCTGAGTGCCACCGATTTCCATGGAAAATTTTGCTGATGCCAGCGGGGCTCCCATGGCCACAGCCACATGGAGCCATGGTTTTTTTCTTTTTCCTGCCTTTCCACACTTTACTTTGTGATAGGCAAAGCCAACAGCCCGTCCCCAGCGTCCCTCTGTCCCCAGGAACCTGCCACGTCCTTGTGCTGCTCCCCTGCTATCACCCCCAGTGGAAAAAGGTGGCTGCGCTGATAACCCCCTCTCTGAGGGGTAAAACAACCACCTGGAGCAAAAAACATAGCCTCTGCCAGCTCCCACTGACCAGTGAGCCCGTGGCCATGGGCAGGGGCTGCAGATGATGCTGTGGTTGAGCCGTGGAGGCTGCGGTGAAATCGTAGCCCGGCTTTGCTGGGAAAGAGGATGAGGAAGGCTGCGGTCTCCCAGGCTTCGGGTGCTCGACCAAGGACTGGTTTGCTGTGGCTGAACACATCCAGCCTGTCTGGGGCAATTCCTCTTTCACTTCTCACTGGTGCTGGCGGGAGGACAGATGGATGGAGACCTGAAACCGAAAGCCACCAGAGGTGGGTGGCACCAGCACCCATCCCTTGCCCTGCATGGGAGAAGTCCTGATGGAGAGCTTTAGGTAGCACCAACCCTTGTCCCAGCTGGCACCTCCTGCCCACGCTGGACTGGGGCTGTAGGACACATGGAGCCCTGGAAGAGCTGAGAGCAGGTCCTGCTCCATCCTTTTTTTAAGGATGGTCTTCTCCCTTCCTCTCCCTCCCACCCCAGGGAGATGCTGGCATTGCATCCTCACTCCCTCCACTGTAAAACCCTGGAGAACAGATTCCCCTCCGTGTCCATAGTCCTAAAAATCACTGAAAAGCCTGGTGAGCACCAAGACCCAACAACTTTCATCTGACAAAAGGACTAAGCACCAAGACCCAAGAGCTTTCATCCGGCCGAAGCCCGGGGCAGCGCACCCCCAGCTGGGGCTCCGCGCTACAATGCCCAACCTGGGAACAAAGGGAGGCCGGAGGCCGGGAACGTCCCTTCCCAGCCCCGGGGACATTAAACAAACCCCAAGAGACCATTCTCCCTTTGTCAGCCCCGCAGGTCACCCCAGGTTTGATCTACAGCCCAGCCCGGCAGATGGAAAAATTCCCGGCGAGGGTTTTGGATCAGGTCCCTGCCATTTTCTTCTGGCTGGGGAAATCGGGTTGTATTTTCCTCACTCCCCCTCTTTCTAAAAGCTTTCCTCACCCCCCCCTCTACATCTAAGAAGTTTGAAGTCCAGCAGGTGAAGCACAGACCTGCTCATCAGCTCAAAGCCTGGAAACATCCTCAATTTAAGCCCAAGCTGCACGGTGGGCTCCCAGGGTCACAACCCTCCGAGCCCCCATCACCAGCTCTGCTTTCAGCCCAGGATTTTAGCCCAAATCCCCCATCTCTAGCCAAAATTTTGGCCAAAGTGAAGCTGTTTTTCCACCGGAGAAGAGCTGCTGAGAGCTTGGGGGAGAAAACCTCCCAGGGTCTGGCCAAGCCTGGGATGTGCAGGGACCCCTCTGGGGGAAAATCAGCCACATTGTTGTCCTCCCACCACCCTGGCCTGTTAAAGCAGGTGGTGATAAGCCCAAAAAACAATTAAAAAGGTAAAAGGCTCACTTGGCTTCACATGGCTGCAAGGTTGGCCCATCCCAAGAGTGGGAAAAAGCACGATAATTCACACTCGCTGTGGCTTTAGAAATCTGTCAACTGAGTTTATAATTACATTATAACCCAAAGCTATTTTAATGCTGCTATCTCCTTCTCCTGGGTTCTTCCGATAACCCCAAAGTTATGTACATAAATAATGCTAAATGGCTCTAATCTCCCGTCCTGCACATGGAGAAAGCGGCCAGGACACAAAGGTTGCTGTAATCTTGAAATACCTGAAGAACAGGGCACGGAGAGGGGAATTTACTACCTGCTGTCTCACTCTGCTCCGGCCGGGGCTGCCCGAGCCACAGAGTCACCGGGGAGAAATTCAAAGAGTCCCACCTACATGGTGCCACCAAATAACCCGGCCCCGCTGTGGCTTTCTGGGTTTGGGGAAGTTTTGGTGCCGTGCTGGTGGTGCAGACAACGCTGCGTTGCTGGTCTTGGGCTCGGGGAGATGGGAAGGGGATTTTCAGGGCTCACCTCATCCCACCGTGCTTCGTGGGATGGAGCTGATGCTGGCAGTGGTGTCACCAGTGCTGGGGATGGGCACAGCAGGACCCCAACTCCCCAGCGGGCACAGCCCAGCATGAAGTAGAGCCAGCACCAGGATGTACCACATTGATGTGACATCCCATGATGGACACACAGGGTGAGGGGATGGTGGGGACCCACATCTCCTCCCTGACATCCCATGAGGGACACATAGGGTGAGGGGATGGTGGGGACCCACATCTCCTCCCTGACATCCCATGAGGGACACATAGGGTGAGGGGATGGTGGGGACCCACATCTCCTC
>NW_015090900.1:1430795-1455163 GCF_001431845.1 Calidris pugnax
GCACAAAGGGTCAAGTTGAGTCACCTGGAAGACACTTGTATGTTAATTCTGAAAGGGTTGCCTTCAGGAATAAGTGATAAGATAAAGTTTTGATGCATAACAACTTATCTTGCGTTAACTGAGCCAAAGCGAATTTGAAAATGAACATTCTGTGCCCATAGTAAAAATGAAGGCATTCAGCCTAGTCTGTAGGCAAATAAATTGCAGTTGTTTGTGTTAGCTCATATTATAAAGAAATAAAAATATGCTTATAGAAAACTGCCACACTTTAGGGGATGTATAATAGCAGTTAAGTTATATTAGCCTGCCAATATAAAAAAAGTCCTTGGTATTTAACTTTTTTCTGAATACAATCCTTTAGTTTGGCCTTCTGAGCAGCTACATGACTATATGGGTTCTGTAATCCTGTCCCAGGTTCTACTGGTCATGTGCTTTTACAGTTTTTCATGAGGAATAAAAAGTTAGACCATGAGAGTTGGAGTCAAATTTCAAGTTAAGATACAGCTCTGTGAAGGATTTCATTGTGGGTTTTTTTTCAGCTGAGTGGGTTTCAGCTTGACAGGGACAGCACAGGTTATTATAATTGCAGGGTAGGGCTTTGAATGAGAATCAATTACGAATTCAAGAAGACAAGCTGGACACAAGTAATCCCTACCTCTTCTTGAAAGGAAACCTGCTTGTGTGTTTCCTATGTATACATTGTATACATTCATAAACCCTCAGCAATAACTTCTCTGTTATTTTCTCCCAGGGAAATAGTTGCTGCAGTTACTTCTGAAATATGCATTCACACTGCTTATTCATTGTCTTGCCTCCAATCACAATTTTTAAAATGGTTAGAAAAAACCCACACACTGCTAAACGTCCAGAAGGGTTGTTTATTCCACGCAGTCCTGTGGTGCTGGTGCAGCAAGTTGTAGTGCTTGTATCTCAGCTGTGACTGGACAAACAGTATCTTTAAAACCTACTTATCCTTTGGCTTATGAGAATCTTCCTTTCTTCAGTTATCTAGAGAAGCTTATTTCCAGTGTGCTCACATAAATTAAATGTTGCATCTCTGTATCTAAGCTATTTTTTTTTGCCTTTTAGTGTTTTGCTACTGCTTTCTAGGAGATAAAGATTCTTTGCTTCTGAAAAGTTTCTCACTCCTTTTACTATTTCCATATCTTCCTGAAGAAAGTGAAACATAACACACATACAGAAAAGAGAGAGAGGAAGGGAGGAAGGGAGGAAGGGAGGAAGGAAGGAAGGAAGGAAGGAAGGAAGGAAGGAAGGAAGGAAGGAAGGAAGGAAGGAAGGAAGGAAGGAAGGAAGGAAGGAAGGAAGGAAGGAAGGAAGGAAGGAAGGAAGGAAGGAAGGAAGGAAGGAAGGAAGGAAGGAAGGAAGGAAGGAAGGAAGGAAGGAAGGAAGGAAGGAAGGAAGGAAGGAAGGAAGGAAGGAAGGAAGGAAGGAAGGAAGGAAGGAAGGAAGGAAGGAAGGAAGGAAGGAAGGAAGGAAGGAAGGAAGGAAGGAAGGAAGGAAGGAAGGAAGGAAGGAAGGAAGGAAGGAAGGAAGGAAGGAAGGAAGGAAGGAAGGAAGGAAGGAAGGAAGGAAGGAAGGAAGGAAGGAAGGAAGGAAGGAAGGAAGGAAGGAAGGAAGGAAGGAAAGGAGGAAGGAAAGAGGAAAGGAAGGAAAGGAGGAAGGAAAGAAGGAATTAAGGAAGGAAAGAGGAAAGGAAGGAAGGGAGGAAGGAGGGAAGGAAGGGAGGAAGGAAAGAGGAAAGGAAGGAAGGGAGGAAGGAAGGAAGGAAGAAAAGGGAAAGAAAACCAACCCACATCCCTTCTTCCTCTCCCCTCTCCCATGCCTGCAGGGCTGGAGGACCCGCAGCACCAGGGAGCTCATCCCCGTGCCGTGGGATGGCTGACACCAGGAACCCCGACCTCTTTGGGTGGAAATACCCCTTGGACGGGGTGCTGTGCCCGCTGCCCCACGTGGGACCCCCAGGGACCAGGAGGCACCGAGGCCCAGGGATGTCCCCGGGGTGCACCAGCCCAACGCCTGCCTGCCGGCCCCGGCACTGCTGACGCGCGGCCGGGCTGACGCCGGGGACTATATCGGTCGGTGACAGGCAGGAAAGGAATCCGTGGAGAGAAGCCAAGCTCAGGCTCCTCTCGGCTTTCCCCATCGCCTCGCCTCTTATGGAGAGGAGCTGGAGGGAAGAGGGGCCAGGAGCAGCTCCCGTTATGGAGAAGCCTTGGGGAAGCCCTGGCTTGCACGGACACCCAGCGGGGCCTCCATCCTCCCCGGCAGGACATGGTGGGGTACAACGTGCTTGGGACATGCCATAATCCACGGGGAGGTCCCTGAGACATGGCTTGAAGCTGCCTGGCCACGGTGGGACAGGGGAGGTGGGTTTCCCCTGGGAGATGCACTAATTAGCCCCAGGTTTTAGGCAGCAGCCAGGGACACTGGGAGCTCCCTGTGGATCTGCAGAGGGGCTTGTTGTGCTAAAGCACACAAGGATTTAAAAACCAGCAGGACCACAGGCAGGGCTGACACCTTTGGGTTGCGACTGATGCCTCCTGGAGAGGAGGAGGAGGAGGAAGAGTCCACACCAGGCATTGGTGACTTGGCAGGGAGCAGCCAGCCCATTAACCCGGCCTCACCCCGGGGCTTTCTGTGCTCCTAATACCCAATTAACGCTGACCCTTGATGCTCGGGGGTCAGCCACTCTCTGCCAAGGCGTGAGCAGGAGGACCTGCTGGGTGGTTATGGGGTGCTGGGTGCTGCTGGGTGCCCCGGCGGGTTGGTGCCGGTGCCAGTGTATCAGCCTTTGCCTTTCGCATGGGCTTGTTCCCTGATTCCTACATCGTTTCCAAGAAAAACTGGGTGGGATGGGGAGGGTGCCGCTCCCAGCACCCGAGCCTGGGAAATAGCTGGGGTGAGGGAGCAGCATCGGGCCCGTGTCACTGCCCCAGGGACGGTGGGGCAGGAGGGGATTTTCAGTCCTCGGCTGCTGTCTGAGCCCCACAGGGTGGTCTCGCTTTAGAAGTGATAGAAAATGATGCTTTAAGGTACTGTGGCTGGAGGGAAAAGCCTCAAAAGCCCTGGAGAGAATAAATGGTGGATGGGAACGTCCCCAGGCACAGCATGGCCACCACGGGGCTGGGGGTGGTTTGGGGTGGGCTGTGTGGCATGGGAAGGGCATCCGACATCCGACGTGTAGCACCTGGCTCCGCCAGCTCGGTGCTGCCACCGAGAAACACTGCTCAGCTTCACACACAGAAGGATTTGGGGGTACATTTGGGGGACAACAGGAGCTTTGAGCATCTTCAGTGCCGGCAGCAGGGCAGAGATTTGGTGGAGCTGGGCGCTGGGATGGCCAATTCCCCCCCCCAGCCCCTGCCCTGGTGCCCAGTGGTGTTCTCCAAGAGCGCTGCATCCCTTTGCTGGGATGGAAATTAAAAGCCTCTTTGTGCAAACCCGCAGAGCAGAAAGGGGTTTGCAACCCGGGCAGCTCAGCACGGTGACAGGTCAGGGCATGGCTGAACAACCCCCTCACCACCCCCCGGACCGAGTCCGGCTCCCCAGGAACCTTTTTTTTCCCCCCCCCTGGAGCTGGGGAAGCCAACGCTCCTGCTCTTTCCCACGTGTTATTGCGCTGTGCAAATATTTGCTTTGGAAAGCTCTGCCTTGCCCTGAGCCCCGCAGCCAAGGCCGGCCCTGGCTGCTCACACCAGGCACCGGGGAAGGATCCTGCCCAGATGGAAAACCATCTCTTTACCCAAAGGAAACCACCAGCCCGGAGCTGGAATCCTGCTCTGGAGATGCTCCACAGGGACTCGGGACCTTCCTTGGAGCAGGGTGGGGAGATGCTGTTGCAGCTTGTGGAGCTCATGAGCTCTGGTGAGGGGACTCTCCTCCTCCAGCTCCTCCTTGGCCACCTCCAGCCCCTCCTTGGCCACCTCCACAGCCAGGAAACCAGCTGGGAAAGGGGGCTGTGGAGCCTGAGGGGAGGTCAGGACCCCAGGGTACAGGGAGTGTGGGAGAGGAATGTGGGATGCTCAGGGTATTGGGTGTCCGTGCCACTCTCAGAGCCCCCCAAAATCCTAGGAGGTGGGTTGGGGGGGTGCATCTGCAGAAGAAAGAGCCCTGGGAAGGGCTGGGCAGCTGCTTGAAGCTCTCAGAGGGAAATCCCAGCCTTTTTGTGCTATTTTTCAACCCCCCCACACACTCTGCTCCTAGAAATGCACTTTTGGCTGGCGGGCAGCAGGAGAGGGGTTTGTGGTGGGGACCGGCCATGGCTTGAGGGGGGGTGGGGGTGGGTTTGGGGCAGGAATTTGGGGCAGGGGCCCCTGGGGTGGCAGCGTTCCTGGCTCTGCCCGCGCTCCCCAGCCCTGGCCTCCGCGCCGCCGGGAGCCGGACCAGCCCTCGGCGTCTGGGACACTGGCCTTTGTTTCGGAGAATAAAGTTAGCGCTGTTACTCAGCCTGTCGCTATTCCAGCAATTCCTGCCTCCACTTTTTTTCCCTCGGCGGCGGTGGGGAAACATTCCTGCCCCCGGGGGGGCTGCCAAGAAAAATACCCACCGGAGGGGACACGCGGGGACGGGGGGGACCGGCAGCACCGCGGTGGCAGGGGACGGCTGGGGGACCCGGGGCTCCCGTGGGATGAGCAGTTGCCTGTTTTGCATCCCCTAAGAGCCCATTTCCAGCACAGGACACCAATAACTCATCCCATCGATGTGACAGGGTGGCTTGCGGTCCCTTGGGTGACCGGACAGCGACCGGAGGACACGGGGAAAAGATGTGTCACCTCTGGTGTGTCCCCGAGGTGAAGCGTTATCGCTGAGTGCCACCGATTTCCATGGAAAATTTTGCTGATGCCAGCGGGGCTCCCATGGCCACAGCCACATGGAGCCATGGTTTTTTTCTTTTTCCTGCCTTTCCACACTTTACTTTGTGATAGGCAAAGCCAACAGCCCGTCCCCAGCGTCCCTCTGTCCCCAGGAACCTGCCACGTCCTTGTGCTGCTCCCCTGCTATCACCCCCAGTGGAAAAAGGTGGCTGCGCTGATAACCCCCTCTCTGAGGGGTAAAACAACCACCTGGAGCAAAAAACATAGCCTCTGCCAGCTCCCACTGACCAGTGAGCCCGTGGCCATGGGCAGGGGCTGCAGATGATGCTGTGGTTGAGCCGTGGAGGCTGCGGTGAAATCGTAGCCCGGCTTTGCTGGGAAAGAGGATGAGGAAGGCTGCGGTCTCCCAGGCTTCGGGTGCTCGACCAAGGACTGGTTTGCTGTGGCTGAACACATCCAGCCTGTCTGGGGCAATTCCTCTTTCACTTCTCACTGGTGCTGGCGGGAGGACAGATGGATGGAGACCTGAAACCGAAAGCCACCAGCGGTGGGTGGCACCAGCACCCATCCCTTGCCCTGCATGGGAGAAGTCCTGATGGAGAGCTTTAGGTAGCACCAACCCTTGTCCCAGCTGGCACCTCCTGCCCACGCTGGACTGGGGCTGTAGGACACATGGAGCCCTGGAAGAGCTGAGAGCAGGTCCTGCTCCATCCTTTTTTTAAGGATGGTCTTCTCCCTTCCTCTCCCTCCCACCCCAGGGAGATGCTGGCATTGCATCCTCACTCCCTCCACTGTAAAACCCTGGAGAACAGATTCCCCTCCGTGTCCATAGTCCTAAAAATCACTGAAAAGCCTGGTGAGCACCAAGACCCAACAACTTTCATCTGACAAAAGGACTAAGCACCAAGACCCAAGAGCTTTCATCCGGCCGAAGCCCGGGGCAGCGCACCCCCAGCTGGGGCTCCGCGCTACAATGCCCAACCTGGGAACAAAGGGAGGCCGGAGGCCGGGAACGTCCCTTCCCAGCCCCGGGGACATTAAACAAACCCCAAGAGACCATTCTCCCTTTGTCAGCCCCGCAGGTCACCCCAGGTTTGATCTACAGCCCAGCCCGGCAGATGGAAAAATTCCCGGCGAGGGTTTTGGATCAGGTCCCTGCCATTTTCTTCTGGCTGGGGAAATCGGGTTGTATTTTCCTCACTCCCCCTCTTTCTAAAAGCTTTCCTCACCCCCCCCTCTACATCTAAGAAGTTTGAAGTCCAGCAGGTGAAGCACAGACCTGCTCATCAGCTCAAAGCCTGGAAACATCCTCAATTTAAGCCCAAGCTGCACGGTGGGCTCCCAGGGTCACAACCCTCCGAGCCCCCATCACCAGCTCTGCTTTCAGCCCAGGATTTTAGCCCAAATCCCCCATCTCTAGCCAAAATTTTGGCCAAAGTGAAGCTGTTTTTCCACCGGAGAAGAGCTGCTGAGAGCTTGGGGGAGAAAACCTCCCAGGGTCTGGCCAAGCCTGGGATGTGCAGGGACCCCTCTGGGGGAAAATCAGCCACATTGTTGTCCTCCCACCACCCTGGCCTGTTAAAGCAGGTGGTGATAAGCCCAAAAAACAATTAAAAAGGTAAAAGGCTCACTTGGCTTCTCATGGCTGCAAGGTTGGCCCATCCCAAGAGTGGGAAAAAGCACGATAATTCACACTCGCTGTGGCTTTAGAAATCTGTCAACTGAGTTTATAATTACATTATAACCCAAAGCTATTTTAATGCTGCTATCTCCTTCTCCTGGGTTCTTCCGATAACCCCAAAGTTATGTACATAAATAATGCTAAATGGCTCTAATCTCCCGTCCTGCACATGGAGAAAGCGGCCAGGACACAAAGGTTGCTGTAATCTTGAAATACCTGAAGAACAGGGCACGGAGAGGGGAATTTACTACCTGCTGTCTCACTCTGCTCCGGCCGGGGCTGCCCGAGCCACAGAGTCACCGGGGAGAAATTCAAAGAGTCCCACCTACATGGTGCCACCAAATAACCCGGCCCTGCTGTGGCTTTCTGGTTTTGGGGAAGTTTTTTACCTGCTGTCTCACTCTGCTCCAGCCGGGGCCACAGAGTCACCGGGGAGAAATTCAAAGAGTCCCACCTACATGGTGCCACCAAATAACCCGGCCCCGCTGTGGCTTTCTGGGTTTGGGGAAGTTTTGGTGCCGTGCTGGTGGTGCAGACGACGCTGCGTTGCTGGGCTTGGGCTCGGGGAGATGGGAAGGGGATTTTCAGGGCTCACCTCATCCCACCGTGCTTCGTGGGATGGAGCTGATGCTGGCAGTGGTGTCACCAGTGCTGGGGATGGGCACAGCAGGACCCCAACTCCCCAGCGGGCACAGCCCAGCATGAAGTAGAGCCAGCACCAGGATGTACCACATTGATGTGACATCCCATGATGGACACACAGGGTGAGGGGATGGTGGGGACCCACATCTCCTCCCTGACATCCCATGAGGGACACATAGGGTGAGGGGATGGTGGGGACCCACATCTCCTCCCTGACATCCCATGAGGAACACATAGGGTGAGGGGATGGTGGGGACCCACATCTCCTCCCCGACATCCCATGAGGAACACATAGGGTGAGGGGATGGTGGGGACCCACATCTCCTCCCCGACATCCCATGACGGACACATAGGGTGAGGGGATGGTGGGGACCCACATCTCCTTCCCGACGTCCCATGATGGACACATAGGGTGAGGGGATGGTGGGGACCCACATCTCCTCTCCATCACCACCATGGGCAGCCAAGTGGGCTTGCACGGTCGCAGAGCAGGATACAGCCATCATGCGTGTCCCAGCACACGTGTGTGCACTGGAGGGAGCTCAGTGAAGCTGGAAAACTCACCCCCCTGCCCCAGGAGGTGAAAAGCTGGATTAGACCCCCCCAGGCTGGGGCCAGGGGAGCGGGTTGGAGCGCAGCACAGGACACAGGGACAGCCGTGTCCTTATCTCAGCTCTCCTTATCACGGCTGGGCACGCGTGCCGACTGCTGCGCCGGGCACACGCTGACCGCACGCGGGGTGGCTGGAGAGGAGGAGTCGGGCAGATGGGTCTCACGAAGCACCAAGAGCCTCATCACCTCCTATTTTTTTTTTTTCCAGCCCATGTCCTGCGAAGGGACAATTAAAAGGTCTTCCCTGGGTGTGACACGCGACGCCCAGAGTTGACCTGTCCGGTTTGGGAGGGTGATGTTCCCCCCAACACCCCCACCCGCTGTTGGCACCCCGCTCCAGGCTTGCTGTCCCACTCACAGGGGGGGTCCTGGTCCTGCCTTGGCTGTGACAGCCGCCTGGTGACAGCAGGCTGGTGGCAGTGTGTCCCCAGCCCCTCTGGTGTGGCTGAAAAGGCAAATTCCCATCAGGATGATGCAAACCCCGGCTGCGGGAGGAGGAGGTGAGGTGCAGGAGACCCCATAGGTGGATCCATGGGTGGGTGCTAGCAGTGCCAGGCTCAACTGGGCTCCGTGTCCCTTCCCGATGCCCAACGCCTTGTGCTGGCACTTTGGCTCTGCCATAAGGCATCTCCTGGCACCCCTTTATGCCGGGAATTACGGACCAGCCTGACATTTCAGATACCTCCAGAGGCAGGCTCAGGGGGCAGCCTTAGTCCCCACCCGCTAAATACCCCCTCCATCAGTATTTCTGCTTGAAATAATTATCCTGCTCTCACACAGCTGCCTCCACAGACCTCTTCATCTTTCCTGATGGACCTAGAACGAGAGGGAACGGCTTCAAGCTCCAACAGGGGGGGTTTAGACTGAACATTAGGAAGGAATTTTTCACCGAAAGAGTGGTCGGGCATTGGAAGAGGCTGCCCAGGGAGGGGGTGGAGTCACCATCCCTGGCTGTGTTTAAGGGCCGTTTAGATGCAGTGCTGAGGGACATGGTGTAGGGGAGGACTTTGTAGAGTAGGGGAGATGGTTGGACTCGATGATCCCAAGGGTCTCTTCCAACCTAGACCATTCTATGATTCTATGATCTGCAGAAACCCCAGGAGAACCTGGAGGAGAGTCTAGGGGAGAGACCTCAGGTGACCACCGCCACGCTGGTGTCCCCTGTCACCTCCTCTCGCAGCCAAACCCTCCCTGGAAATGGCCCCAGGAGTGCTGGACTAGCCCAGTCGTGCATGGATTATGGAGCTGGACCAGGTCCCAGCCGAGATCAGGCAGGGTCAGGCTCTGCTCCGTGCTGGAAGGGGCCCCCTCCTCTCCCCACGCATCCCGTCCCCGGCTCCCCCCCGAGCCCGGGCGCTCTCTCTGAGCTGGCAGAGCTGCGTTGCAACATCTCTTTTCACCCCGTTAATCCACTGAGCCGTGCCAGAGCGGCTGTCGGGCAGCTCTAATTCATACCCACCCACCCGCCGGCCCCGCCGCGGGCTGCAAACGGGCAGGAGAGCAGCTGGTGTGGGGGGAGGCGGTGGGTTTTCACACCACTTGGGTCTCTCAGCATCCTCCTCTTCCTCAGGGGCAGTGATGGAGCCAACCCAGCCCGGGGGGTGGCACGGGGAGCATCCCTGCGTGGGGAGGTTCACACATCCCGCAGCGCCGGGGCATGG
Source organism: Calidris pugnax (assembly GCF_001431845.1). Classification (NCBI taxonomy): domain Eukaryota; kingdom Metazoa; phylum Chordata; class Aves; order Charadriiformes; family Scolopacidae; genus Calidris; species Calidris pugnax. The sequence goes on from NW_015090900.1 coordinate 1,440,227, forward strand.
CAGGAGCTGGGACAGACCACGGCGTGGGGCTGGGATGTGGGGCAGAGCAATAGGAGCTTGGTGGTGCCCCCAGCCCACTCCAGGGCAAAGGGAGGTGTGGGTCTGGGCAAGAGGCAGCCCCCCAGGAGCCCCCTCCTTGCAAAGGGCTGATTTAGCGAGGCAGGTCTGGGCGGTGGCACTGGCCACCGTGTGTCCTCCCAGGAGGAGCTTGGTGGTGCCCCCAGCCCACTCCAGGGCAAAGGGAGGTGTGGGTCTGGGCAAGAGGCAGCCCCCCAGGAGCCCCCTCCTTGCAAAGGGCTGATTTAGCGAGGCAGGTCTGGGCGGTGGCACTGGCCACCGTGTGTCCTCCCAGGGCAGGGGGGGACATGGTTGAGGCACCATCCCTGGAGGTGTTCAAAAGAGGGGTTGATGAAGTGCTGGGAGGTATGGTTTAGTGATGATGCTCCTTGTTTGTTGTGTGGGTGTCTATTTTTGTCAGTCAGGTTGACGGTTGGACAAGATGATCTTGAAGGTCCCTTCCAACCTAGAAGATTCTGTGATTCTGATCCTCACTGCCACCACCACGCCTGGTGAGAAACCATGGGCTCATGGGGCTGGCCGGGCTCTTTCCCTTCCCATGAGACAGGCAGGAAGAGGAGGGTCAGGATGCTGGGAGAACCCGGCACGGTTTCCCACGTAGGCAGATGTGCCACATCTGGAACTCACTGGTGAAGCCGTGGACTCGGATCCGTGTCCTCTTACAGGCTCAGCCCCTGGGGCAGCCGATGCTGGAGCACAGCTCTGCTCACCGAGGGACCTCCTGGCACGGGGTGCAGGAGCCAGGGTGCAAAGGGACAGGCTCAGCAGCTCCTTTCGGGAGGCCGAGGGGAGGAGCAGGCTCCTGCTGATGGCTCCACCAAGGAAAAAACCTTAAGACGATTAAACTTCACCCCAAAGCAGCCCGGAGGCAAACGCAGGCAGCTGCCAGCTTGCACTTAGAGCAGAGAGAAGAAGAAACCCCAACCCAACACCTTTGATCCCACAGCCGATGGCTGGGGAAAGCCACGTGGCCACCTCGGCATCTTGCTGGGCTCCCCAGCCCCACATGGGGCTGGTTGGTGGTTGCTGACATCTGGGGGGGGGGACAGGGAGAGCGGTGGGTACTCCTGGGAAGAGAGGAGGAAAGGGAAGGAGGCAGCAGCCACCGATGGGGCTAATGAGAGGGTGGATTTCCTCAATTATAGGATAACAGCAGTAATCCCAGCTTTCGAAGGTTTAGGCGAGCGACAACCGCCAGGGGATGAAGCCTGCCTTCCTCCCACCCACTGATCCTGGGGGAGATGGACACCCCCCACCTTCCCAGCCCATCCTGGTGGCTCCTTGGCTCCCGGACACCAGGATGTTTGAGCCGGCAGCGTCTGCCGTCGCCTCTCTCGGAGGCAGGAGCTGGCAATTCCCGGCTCCCGGTGGGTTTTGCACTTACCTGGGGCTGCGGGGGGTTCCAGGGGACTGTGGGGAAGAGCAGCGAGCCCTGAGAGCAGGGTTTCTCCAGGAATCACTGCTCTGCAAGGGAAGAATTTCCTTTCCTCCAGCCAAAAAGACACCGTCCCTGTCACTGGGGCAGCAGGATGGCAGCGAGAGGGGCACGCGTGGAGCCAGGCTGGACCCCCTGCTCTGCTCTCGGGGTATCTTGGTTTCTTCTTCAAGGAAGGCTTCACACAAATGGGGAAAAACCCTATTTAAAACCTATTTTCCCCCACTGCCAGCCCCCCCGGCCCCCCACAAAAGCCCTGAACATCTCTTTCCAAGGAGCGAAGAGAGAGGTGGGTGCAGATCCGGAACTGGCGGGATGGCTGAGAGATGGGGCTGGGTTTTCGGCACCAGATAAACCACGTTCATCCAGTTGGGATCCAGTTGGAAACCAGAGCATGTCCCCACGGTCTCTCCTGTCTCACCTGGGCAGCCCAGGGTGGCCTCGGGGCGGATGGGTTGAGGTTGGACGTGAGGCAGCCTTGCCTGGATGAAACAAATCATCAGCTAAATAAATACCGGGTAATTATCGCTATTAGCAACGCTGACCGGCTCCAATTCCCTGGGCATTAATGGGAGGCGGAGGGTTACCCGGCCCCTCCCGGGGGGGGGTTAGGTCACCCGTGACGTGGGGATGGTGGTGAGGATGTGCTTACTCACATGGCCCTGCGCCCTCCGTCACGGGCAGCGCCCGCCCAGCACGAGCCGGAACGGCAGCACCCAAACCCCAAATGAGCAGGTTGGGTTCAAAGGGCCGCCCGTTTCGGGAGGGCACGTTACAAAACCCCCGAGCTGCTTGTGGGTAGGAGCAACCCCCAAGGACACACGTGTCCCACAGTCCCTCGAAGGTGGTTGTCACCACAGGGAAGGGCTGTGTGGCTGTGTCTCTCCTGCCTTCCCACCATCCACGATTAGGATGGGGGTTTTTTTTAGCCTTCCCAAGATGGCAACGCTCCTTCTAATCTCAATAAAACACCCCCTGGGCAGATGATCATCCTTCCAGGGACCGAATCCTCCAAAAATCCATTGTGGCAGGAAGAAAACCCTTGTGTGAAGGGGGTGACCCCCCCATCTGCTCAGCCTTTGAGATCGGAGAACGCAGGGACCATCCAGGGCTGGAGGGGAGGAGGAGGAGCAGGGGAAGGAACTGGCTCAACTCGTTACACTGGTGACATCCGAAAAGGGTGGTTAGTAAAGTGGCATGTTAACATTATGTCCAGTCTTTAAGGAATGCATCCAGGATTCATTAGGGGAGCAGTCGTTAGGTGAGTCACGCTGCGGACATGCGGATTTAACCGGGATTTCAAGCCCAAGCCACCTGTAATTGCACAGCAGAAGGAGGATGCTTCAAGTAATCAGCTCTTCCAGCCGTGCCGGCCCGGTGGCTACGGGGGAAAAGGGAGGAGGGGCTGGAGGGGTGTCGTGGATCCAGCCCCTCCTTGGATTACAAGGCAAAAATATAGGCCACACAAACACCCCGGGGAACGGGGCTGCTTGGTGGCTTTTCCTTTGAAGGCAGGGTGACACTGCTCTTGCTTGAAAGAGGGGTTTGATAGCGGCGAGATAAGGAGGGTAAATATGCCGTGGTGGCAGGAGAGGGCAACGATCAACCACCCCGGTGGCATCGGCTGAGCCCCGCACAGCCCTACGCAGAGTTATCCCCAGGAGGGGACCTTCTCCATCCGTCACCGAAGAGAAACCTCCTGGCCAAGAAGGAGAGGTGGGGAACAGGGCTACGACAGGCCAATCCCATCCTGGGCTGCATCAATAGAAGTGTTGCCAGCAGGTCCAGAGAGGTGATTCTGCCACTTTGCTCTGGTGAGACCTCACCTGGAGTATTGTGTGCAGGTCTGGAGCCCTCAGTATAAGAAGGACATGGACCTGATGGAGAGGGTCCAGAGGAGGGCCACGAGGATGATCAGGGGGATGGAGCACCTCTGCTACGAGGACAGGCTGAGGGAGCTGGGGTTGTTCAGCCTGGAGAAGAGGAGGCTCCGGGGAGACCTAATAGCAGCCTTCCAGTACCTGAGGGGGCTACAGGAAGGCTGGGGAGAACCTGTTTAGAAAGGGCTGCAGTGACAGGACGAGGGGCAATGGCTTCAAGCTGGAGGGGAACAGATTTAGACTGGAGATGAGGAGAGGGTTCTTCACTGTGAGGGTGGTGGAGCACTGGAACAGGTTGCCCAGGGAGGTGGTTGAGGCCCCTTCCCTGGAGATATTCAAGGAGAGGCTCGACGAGGCCCTGGGCAACCTGGTCTAGTTGGGGGTGTCCCTGCTGACTGCGGGGGGGTTGGACTAGATGGCCTTTGGAGGTCCCTTCCGGCCTGGGCAACTCTATGATTCTATGACAGCCTGGAAGAGCGATGGGAGCTCTCAGGAGTGAAAAATGCATGTGGAAGAAGGATGGGAGCTCTCAGGAGTGAAAAATGCATGTTCTCTCTTGCGCGGGGAGGGAGATAACACATCACACAGCGCCCTGCGCCTCCCCTGGCGCCGCTCCCGCCCAACGCCCAGCTCCCAAACCCGCCGTCCCACCTATAAATCCTCTTCTACTCCTGGAATTGCCATGATTTCTCCTTGGCATCGCTAGAGGGACGTGCAAGGGGTCGGGGTAGGGGGGTGCAAGGACACCCCGTCCCTGGCCCATCTCACGCTTCAGTTGCACAACAGCCGGAGGCTGCAGATCGACTTTTTCTTTCTGGTTTTTTTCCCCCCTCCTTTCCTAAGAAAAGGTGACTTTGCCAGGGCTATCAGTCCTTCCCCTTCGTAACTTGGGATCCAGCTGATTTCAATCACATTTTGTCAGAGCCATCAAGTTCCTACAAGCTGAAATGGGTGGCGGGGCACCGGGATCCACCCAGCTGAGGCAGCAGCACCCAGCGCTCGGCACACGTGCGGCTCTCTCTGGCTACAGCTGATGCCATGGCTCGTTCCTCCGAGGCAGGAGCTGCTGGAAAAGAAGGAGCAGGGAAGAGCAGGCACCTGAGGAGCCGGCGTTAGCTTTTGCAGGAGCACATGGGGCTTTTCATGGGGGGGATGGACTGTTTTCCTCAGTGGAGCAGGCTCTGCATAAGCCCATCTCTTCTCGCCGGGGTTCAGGAGGGAAGGGAACACCTGAGCTTCCCATTTGAGGCTGGATGAAGAAGTCAGAGGTGGGGGAAGGTGGTTGACCAAGGGGATTCACGGAGCCTCCTCACCAAAAGGTCTGCAGCAAACTTTGTTTGGAGCCCAACAGCGCAAACACCCCGTGCACAGAAAAGGAAAAAAAAAAAAAAGGTCTTTTAAATGCTTCTCTGCCTCCACCCCAGCTCTACCACCAGCTGAAATCCTATTTGGCATAGAAAAGCCTGAAGCAGAACCTCCAGCAGCCAGGGCCAGAAGATAAGATAAGGAGGGTTCAATGACAGAGCACAAGTTGCACGTTTCTCACTATCAGCCCTCACGCCCCCTCCTCCCCCCCCCTTTCCCTTCCAGGGCTCAGGATGGTGGCAAAAAAGAGGGGGAGACCGAGTTTGTGCCATCCTGTGGCAGCTCAGCTCCGTCCCCCAACCCTGCAGGGAGCAAACTGCCCTCCCGGGTCTGTCCATATCAATGAAGCATTTGTCTCGTGCTTGGCACCAGGCGTCAGAGCACAAGGGTCCGGGAGCTGGAGGGCCTGAACAGGGCTATAAATGGAAAGAGGAGCCGCACAGACAGACCGTTCTCTCATTCTGCGCCATCTCAAATAGCAGAGTTAACACCCGCGCTGCCCGAGAGGCTACCGAGGAGGAGGAGGAGGAGGATGGCAGGGTAGAAACGCCAGCACATGCTATATATATTAAAAAAAAAAAAGCTAATTAGAGAGATTGAGACACAGCTTGAATGCCACGCTGGGTCTAGCTCCCCGCCCGCGCGTAGACGGTGCCACCCTCGGCCCCGAGCCAAGAGATTAAGGAGAGCCCAAAGGAGGGAGGTTTGGGGAGCAAGATGCTTCTGGCATTCTTGGAGATGGGAGACAAATTCCTCCCCTTTTCAGCAGGTTCTGGAGCCGGGCCAGGTGTCCTCCCAGGAGAAAAGCTGCCACGGGCAGGTCTGCAGATGGAAAAACCTGCAGGGCTAAACCCTGGAAGTGACCCAGCTGATATAAAATGGGTGTTTTTGGAGGCATCTCAAGGCATCCATCCCCCACCAGCCCTTCACAGAGGCACCGGGGGGGACACACGTGTCATACTGTACTGCTCACAGACTGCAGCGAGGGATCCTCTGCTCCAGTCAACCAGTATAACCCAGACCAGTCTGCCACGGGCACACCACCAGCGAGCTAAATATAGGGAACTGCTGGGGCAGAGCCACAGCCACCCCAAAACGGGTCTCTCCTCGGAGCCAAGGCTGGGAGAAGCACCCAGGCACCCAACGCACCCATCAGCAGAGCCCAAATCTCCCCCAGCAGATACTGGGGCACATCCTGACTCATCCATCACCTTCTGCACAAAAATAATGACAGGCTACAGGCTGTGAGAGAAATATAGGATGAGTTTCTGCTTGGTTTGGGGTCTGGTTTGGTTTTTTTTTTTATATTATTTGACAATTAACAAAAGAGGGATCCAAATCTGGGTTGTAAACATTGATAGCTCCTTTCTGATCACAACTAGTACTTTCCACCACCGTCCCTTTGTGCCCTCTGATCCGCCCCAACAATGAGAAGCCGACTCTGTCAGGGCTTTTGCTGCTCTGCTCCAGGCTCACAAATCCAGAGGCAGCTTATTCACCCCCCAGCATCAACAGCCACGGGCAGCAGGACCCACTGCTGGCACCCAGGAGCCAGATGACAAACCAAGCAGATATTTCAGAGCCACTCCCCTACACAAGGAGCTCAGGGAAGGCAGGAGCTTGGCACTGGGTTCTGTGCCCATCTCGCTGCCAACTGGTTTAGAGAGAAAAGGGCTCTGCAAAAGCAGAGTCCTCCTGGAGCAGGGGATAGGGACAGTCTTACCCAGTGCCAGCCCAGCAAGGACAAGCCAAACCTGTTGTCAGATGGAAGTTTGGCCCCAGACTGTAAGAATTTGGAGGTGCAGAGCCAGCAGGTTTGTCCCAAAGAGGGACTGGCACGTCATGGGCTCGATTGCTGCAGTGGAACCAGAACTGCCTGTAGCTTGACAAGGGGAAGTGAAACCTCAGCTCAGGCTGGAGGGCAGCCAGGGCTGGAGGAGCTCGCACCCAGCTTCCAGCCATCACACAGGAATCTGGGCTGAACATCAGCAGATTCAGGCTTTTTTGGGGGATATACACCTTTCCGAGCCTCTCACCCTCCCCTTTCCAAGATGAGCCACTCCGCAGGTGGGTCAGCAACACTAAATAAGTAAGTTTTAATTACTCCAGCAGCCTTTGGCTGTACGTGATCACCAGCAGATGAGAATGAAGCCATGGAAAACCAGCAGCAGGAGCCTCCCAGTCCTGTCCCCAAGGCAAAGGACCTCAGATCACCCTCCCCCACCAGCAACTTGAGGAGCCACCAGGAAAAGGGAAGATGCACACCACTAAAGAACAGTGTTATTAATAGAAATGTCCCTCGGCCACCGGGGTGACCTGCCAACACCCTGCCCAGGCTCCGTAGCTGCTTTGGTTTGAGGGATTAAACAACCCAATGTAGGAGGAGCACGGGGCCAGGTCCACAACCAGGATCCCAGCTCGCTCCTCTCAAGGCAACCAGTTGGTTCAGAGCCTGGTTCTTGGTGGGAGAAGGGTCTCCCAACACCACGCTACTATCCCCCCGTGGACAAGCAAATAACAAAATCCAACAAATTTGAATACACTGTATTTATTTGTAACAGATTCTAAAGAATCTAGTGAGTCTATGTCAAGCCCATCGCATGACAAGTGATACAGGTGTAGGAAAAAAAAAAACCCCCGGTGGGAGAAGGGTCTCCCAACACCACGCTACTACCCGCCGTGGACAAGCAAATAACAAAATCCAACAAATTTGAATACACTGTATTTATTTGTAACAGATTCTAAAGAATCTAGTGAGTCTATGTCAAGCCCATCGCATGACAAGTGATACAGGTGTAGGAAAAAAAAAAACCCAACATTTAAAACAAAAAAAAAAAATATAATCAAGTGCCATTCAAGCTACTGGAATCTTCCAATTGCCCCCTCACAGGAGGCAGCACAGTATCACTGCAAGGTCTAGAAAAAAAATTCAGATTCAACCCATTCACAAGAGTCCCACCACACACACTCCGTAAATCAAAAAAAAAAAAAGTGCAATCTCAACATTAAGTTGCCCTGTCGAGCTGTTGGCTGTAGGGAATCTTTTTCTGACATCTTCAACGGGAAGGAGGGAATCTCAGTTTAGTGCATCTAACGTGTCTGTGGGCAGAGGGGAAGCAGCCTGGAAAAAAAAATCTAGCATGCTACATGTCACCTATGTTCATCTGAAGTTTAAAATGCAAGAAAAAAATAACCATCCTCCCTTGAAGCCGTGAAGGTGGCATGCTTAGGATCTCAAAAGCAGCCCTTACACCAGTTTTTTTACCTTGCACTGGAAAAAACTCAAGCTCCCACCACAGGGATTAGGCTCTGGGGACACCAGGGAATTCCCAGGCTGGGGACAGAGTCTACACATCAGCCTTGTCCGTGAAGGCAAAGCTGTTCTACAGGAAGGCAGTTAAACCTGTAATAACTACCTCGTTAGTGACACTTCTCGGGCTCTGACTGGATAGGAAGCAAAGCTGGACCAGTTGCAAATGGGTTAGTTCCTGTTAAGCACAAGAGCCCCCAGATGACTCCCTCCCCCCACCCCTTACACCCACTCCACATCACCCCTACCCCAAAAAAGGTAGCAATCTGGCTATACACATTCCAAGGTTCTAGTCTTTATTAGAGCGTTCGGTCTGCCCAGCTATTACAGTTTCATCACAAAAAAACAACAACAACAAAAAAAAAACACCACCCCAACAAAGTTAGTAAAGATACTCAAGTATGTCAGCCTCGGAGGAAGCACCATGAAGCCACACGGTGTTCCCAGAGCAGCATCTCTAGGGTGCCCCATGCTCTGCCCCCTCTCTGTCCGTGCATAGTTAAGTGTGAGATGATGTTTCAGGAGAAGGGGGCACGGCAAATCCGGGCACCTCAGTGAAAGAACTGTTTGTGCTCTAGACACCCAACAACTTCAAAGCCACGTTTTAACTACCAGAGCCAAACCCCTCAAGACACAAGAGGGTTTGTTTGGAGAAAACACACTTTTTTTTTTATTTTTTTTCTTCTCTCTCTCCTAAGGCCAACTGACTTTTGCACAACCTTCTCTGCTCCCCAAGCTCCGTTTCTAGCTAGAGAATGAATTTCAAATGCTATCAGTGGCTCACATGTGGAATCAGGTAGCTGGAAACAGGCTGCTTTTGAAGACCTGACCTGCCCAAGGGCAGAAGGAAGATCTCCAGCTGGAGTCTGGAAGAGGTCTCCCTATCTCCTACAAGGACCCGGGCTCCAGCCCCCATCACAGCAACAGCTGGAGATAACCAACTAGTGAACTAGTTGGTTTGTGCTTCAAAGGACAAGCCTCATCATCCCAGATAACCCAGCCGGTCTCTGGCTTTGTGCATTAAAACCACACTTGCATGCCAAAAAAAAAAAATAATAACACAACAAACAAACCAACAAACAACCCCAAAATAAGCAGCATTTCAAATTCCCCCCCTAGAAAATACAGGATTGGGTACGGTAGCCTGGGGCAGGCTCCTGGACAGATCCTCTGCCTCATCACTTCTGTACACGATTACATTTTGGCACTGCAGACTCAGGAGCTTGAATAAATTCATATGTAGGTCCCTGCTGCCTTTTTTTTTCCCCCCCTCCAGAAAGCTCTGCACAGCATTTTCCACCATGCACTCCCCCCCCTACCCCCCTTAGTGTCCCCAGTTTTAGGCATTTACACAGAGTCATTCCAAGCTCCCCCCTCCCTCCCCTCCCTGTTTATGCAACTCCACTTTTGACAGCTCTTTTGCTACGGCTGGTCCTTCACGGGCAGCAAGCCATGCCAGAAAAACCTCAGCGACACGTAACCTGCCATCCCATTCCTGCTTCAGCCAGGTTACTAGAAATGATCTTACCTCATCAGGACATCCCCAACTCAAGCTCTCGGGATGTCAGCCCCTGCAAAAAAAAATAATATTTTTTAAGGTTTACAGTACAGTTGTGTTTATATTGTTACAGGCACTTAAACAGGATTCTTTGGTCCTTCAAAGGAATTAGCCACTCTGGCTTCTATCTTCAGAAACCACAAGTCTGCACACCCATAACACCTCCCGCACTAAAAAAAAAAACAACACAACACAACAACAACATCAACAAACACCAGAAAACCAATTCAGATCCGTTTCAGGGCAGTGCAGCTCTACCTTAGCGTAATTCTACAATCTCCCCACACGCACCCCCGCCCTCCCCCATGGCCTCCAGAATTCCATAAGCGATCCCAGATCTTCCTGTAAACGTCCAAGTCAGCTACTTTCCGTAACACTGCACTTCCCATCACAGTGTACAGCAGACAGGCCTCGTTCCAACAACCCCAGGAACGAGACACTCAAGAAAAAAAAAAGTCCAGGAAGTTTCCTTTTGTCGCAGTTCTAAGAAGGTTTGTCTTTTTGTGTCTGTTTGTTTCGTTTTTGCCCCCTTTTCCCCTCCCCATTCCCCAAGGCAAGGAAATACCTCGGAGGACAGACAGACCCTGAAGTTTGTCCTGGCTCAGTTACAGGGAAGCCACGTTGGGTAGGACTGATTGCAAGGCAGGAAGGGCTGCACGTGGGTGACATAGTAGTTGAAGTTTATTTCACTGACGTAGGGAGCTGGCTGGTAGTAGCAGGTAACGTTTGTGACGGTGGGGATGATGTTCTGCTCAGCCAGGACCCTCACAGCCAGCATGGCAATGAGGTTCAGGGTCTGCCTCCTTTCGTGTCCCATGAGGCAGACTGTGCTCTCATTGACCACCCGGTGGAGGGTCATCAAATAGTCATATCTTTTGCTCTCCATCCCAACAAAGTGGCTCTGGAGGTAGCACTCCAGCTTCCTCTGCTGCTCACCGATGTCAGAGAAGTCTATGAAAAACCTGGAGCACATGTATCTCTGTAGTGCCTTCATATCCACTTCCGATTTGGGCTTAAAACCCCTCACCAAGAGGTTGCAGTACTTCAGAAGCCCCCCACCTCTGATCTCCTCTGGGTTCCTCGTGGCGATGACCCTGTTCCGGAGATGGTCCATTGCCTCCTCAAAGTCCCCGTACATGCTCTCCCCAGTGACCGTGGGGTGGAAGTTCTCAGCCATGGGGTTCTCTGAACACTCCCCAAATAGCAGAAGCGAATCCAGGATGATCTGGAAGGAGTCCACGCTGAACTCGAACTGCCGTCTGAGAGAGTCCACGAATTTGAGTTCCACGTTCTTCCCGCTGTTGTTGGAGAGGGAGATGAGGCTCCAGCGGTCGGTCTCGTTGCACACCTTCACAAGCTTCTGCACGTACGCCTCCTTCAGAGTCATGGGGGTGATCTTGTCTTTGTTGACACCTTCTGGAAGGAAGTCGAGGAGGCAGTCCATGACCACGTCTTTAACAAGCTGGAAGACATCTTCGGTCTTCAGATCTACACCGAAGATGAGATCTAGGTCTTTGTAACCCAAGCCACTGTCTTGATGCAGAACATGACTAGCTGCTGAGCCGTTCAACCTTACATTATGGACTGTGATGCCTTTCTTCTCCAGGCGACTACGGACAACCTGAGACACAAAGAGAGCCGGTGAGAAGCGAGAAAGCATTCTTGGAGCAGGTTGGCTACAGCAGCAGGATTCACTCCCCGCGCTTATATGGGTCACTCCAGTGCAAGACAGTGAAATAAAAAGCTAATCCATTAGAAATAGGTCACTTTGGAAAGCATCCAGAGTCTTGCCAGCAGCTGGGGGTGGCTCTCCTTTCCTTATTCCCTGGCATTAGAGGGTTCTTACTGTGCATGAGCAGCTCTTTCTGCTTCCAGCACAGCTGTTTGCCCTTCTTTATCCCTCTCAAAGCTGAGAATTTATCCAAGCCCATTCTTTGGGGCAATCTCTGCCCCCTTATCCCCCCGCAGTCCCTACCAGCCTTTCCAGCCATCAAGCCAAGACCAACCAATCCAAAAAGGACTCCAAATACAAGGCAGCAGCACAGTCTGCAGCAGTCCCTGTTGATTTAATCAGGGTGGCTCACTCCTTTCAGCCGGCCCCTTTGCCTGTCAAGACTCATTAAAGGCAAATCAAGATGCCAGAAACTGCTCAAAAGCCCCAGCCAGGCGTATGCAAGTTCATGTCCTAACTAGTAAGTGTATCCTAACAATTTCCAGTGTGTCAGAGCTTCGTGCTGAACTTGGCACGCTATCAAGCGCAAGAGGCAGCTTTCATCTTACGGGTGTTACTCCAGTGATTTTAATGCTGCCTGCTCAGTCCTGGCACACCCACCAGTGCCTCCAAAGCTTTGTTCATTTAGAGCAAAGCTGAATCACTTGCCCGATTACTTAACAGGCAGGAGGCTGAAATAACCCCCAAGACCATAAAATAAACTAGCTGGACACCAGCTTATAATTTGACTTTAACTGAGCTCAAAGATCCCAGGAAGATTAAGTTCTCATCTTCCACCAGAAGCTCTTCCCACCCCTCATCCCGCTTTCATGTCTCTCACCAGCAATTACCTGCTGTCCTGTGAGTCCCACCTCACCAGCCTGCTCAGGTAGGGCTTGGAGCAAGGCTAGAGCTTGAAAGAGCCAAAGCTTGGGATACAAATAGACAAGTTGTACCACTAGAAGCCAGTCTGACCGGGCTACTCAGCCCCATGAGGTTGTCCTAATTTGAGAGGTCCCATAAAAATTCAAAACCTTGTCAGAGGGGCTGAAACTCCCACTTGGTTGACACGGTCTTGAGTAGGTGGTTCTGTGTGGGGACTGTGTGTGGTTCTGGGGAATGTGAGATTCAGCAGCTGTGAAACTGCCTCTGCATGAGTGTTTTTTAGAAGAAACAACACACAAAAGTGAAGGACCACAGTACTCAACCCACAGCGCATCATGGACCACTTGGGGACCACGCTAAGACACCACCCCAGCAAGCTTCTGTGGCCCCAAGGTGCCCTTGCAAACAGAAGGTATCTTGCTACAAACCAATTAATGTTTTTAAACTTAAATCAAAAGTTCAGGATGTTGTTAAATCTCACGGTGCAGCTTCTCTCTGCTGGTGTTTCCCCTACTCCCTGACGTGAGCTGCTCAGGCTAGAAATGTGCCTGGGCTCCTGGCCAACCCAATGGTGACAGTCACATGCCAGGCAACAGTTAACCAGTGAGCTATTCACCATTGGAAGTCCCAAGTCCCCACCAGAACATCCAATTCAGCCACGAAAGCAGTTGTTTTCGGAGGCAGAGAGCCTGAAAACTGAATTTAAGTCTAAGAGAGAGGCAGGGTTATTCCCCTGTATAGAATAAATATCAGGCAGTCGATCCAAGGGAGTTCCTGGTGCGCAGTTGTTGCCAACTGCCACTGGAGTCACTCACCCGAGGCACGGCTCCAGCACTACTTGTGGAGTTAAGTTTTGTGCTATTAGGGTCAGAGAGAGACAAGATATAGGTCACAAAAGCGTTAAGAGGCAGAGCTAGGACCTGTGCTCGGAGAAAATCTCATTCCAGATTAATTTTCTGGCCCCAAAGAACATCTGCTTAACCCCCTTTCTGGGCGCTGCTCAGGACCTGCAGCACTTCAGACCCATAAGCTTTAGGCTTACTGGATCTTCCCATGTGAGATATAGTCAGAAAAGGGGGGGAAAACCCCCCAAAATCCAACTACTCAAGTGAGATCCTGTCCCAAATCATCCAAAAAAAAAAAACCACCCTTCAACCTGAAGAGAGCCTTGTTGCTTCCTTAAGGACAGGAGGCTTCAGCCTACCAGTCTCAACCTGAAGCACATCTCCCCGGGTGCAGGCAGTGGGTTCAGGTATGCATTTTTCCCCAGAGGGTTGGATATTTAAAAGGTTAGGCAGCTGCTGACCTGCTTCCCAAAACAGCACCTCACGTTACGTGCGGTTCAGATAATTGACTCTGACAGCCAGGCAGGAGCAAACCCTGCCTCTGCGTCCTGACCCGGCCGCTTCCCACCTCCCACAACAACAAGAGCATGTGCAATAAATAACTGCCTTTTAGGTTACTTGTTTCAAGATTAGTCAGCCCTAAATACAGGGTCCGCCAGCGTGGTCAGTCAGAATTACAGCCCTCAGTTATTTCATGTTTGAAGTTGCTAGTGGCAACATCCTTTTGGGGCAGCTCCGGCACCAAATGGCTACAGTTCCGTGGAACTAAACAGTAATAAGTGGTGGAACATTTGATGCTGGGATTTTAACAGCGCTGAGCTTTGCTGGCCTTGCACAACCCAAGGGCAGTGCCCTGACGGTAGCTCTCGTCTGTCACCGGGTTTTAAAGCTCTAGCAGCCAAGATTTAGCACTTCTGCCCCCAGCAGATGCAGCAGGAACTCGAGGAATTTGAAATCAGCTGAGGCTTTCCTTTCTACAGCCAAGCGTCTTTCAAATGTCACCTTTCCTTTCTTTTTTCCAGGCTGAAGTAGAAATATTTCTCAAGCAGCTGAGGCTTCAAAAATCCTAGCGAGCAGTTTATTGTGAAAGCCAGTTTGGTTTTAGCTTTGTGAATAGCCTTTTTAATTAGAAGCTAACATGCCTGATTTTACATTTGATGAGTCATTACTGAGGAATGAAGCTGCCTCCCAAACATGAATATGCATCAGCTTATTTGAACTACATTGTTAGTTTAATATTAAACACAGTTATTACTTTATAGTTAAACTAACAGGAACTCTTGAAGGAGATGAAGTCTTGGGCAGGCTTTGGAGGATACAGCCAGTGTGACAAGAATCAAAGGACACTGACATTTGATCCAGCCTTTAAATTAACTACTGCCTCTTACAAATGTCCACCAGCACGAAGCCATTTGGTGGTAGCAGCTCCAAAAAGCCACCTTCCCCTCACCCACGTTTCATTGGGCACCAAAACCCCCTCAAGAGGAGCAGGAGAGGGGGGGAAACACAGGATGGGGTGAAGCAAAGCAGGATCCATGGGATCAGGCATGATATTTCAACGCGTGTGATCTTCCCCAGAGAAGGCTCTTTCTAGGAGGCTTCTTCCAGCTTTATACATCCCTGCAACCTTTTAAACACACACCAACTCCCCGGGAGCATCCCCAGCCCCCCGGGGGGACCCAACCCGGGCGCTCTGCCCTCAGCCCAACACAGGGGGGAAGGCGGAGGGTGCCCGGGGAGGGGGGTGGAGGGGTTGGCCCGGGGCCCAGCGGGCCGGTTAACGCCGCCTCAGCGCTTTTATTTTCTCCCTGACCCCCGGGGGAACGGGGCAGAGTCCAAGCGGGTGGAGGAACGCGGCCTGTACCCCCCC
>NW_015090900.1:1455173-1455598 GCF_001431845.1 Calidris pugnax
GGCCTACCCGCCCCTCAGCCCCCCCGGGCCTCACCTGGACGATGGTGCGGGGCCGCACGGAGAGCGTAGGGAAGTTGCCTCGGCCGTGGATGGGGACGGCCTCCCCCAGGATCTGATCCAGCCGCTGCAGCTGCTCCCAGGACAGGACGCTGAAGCGGTCTCCCCCTTGCTCCGAGCCGCCCGGAGCGGGCCCAGCCGCCGCCACCAGCATCGCCACCGGAAGAGAAGCCCAAGTCACCCGGAAACAGCCCGGAAACCAGCCGGAAATGCCGGGTTGGGAGGGTTTTTAAAAAAAAATATAAGCGGTTTACTGCAAGAAGGGCGGCTGCGGCGGGGCGGAGGCGGGGAGGCGCGGTCGGGGCCCGAGGGAGTGGGGATAGGGACACCGCGACAAACCGGGCCAGGGCGCGCTGCTCCCCGCCCGC
>NW_015090900.1:1455860-1456083 GCF_001431845.1 Calidris pugnax
GGGGGGTGGAGGGGTTGGCCCGGGGCCCAGCGGGCCGGTTAACGCCGCCTCAGCGCTTTTATTTTCTCCCTGACCCCCGGGGGAACGGGGCAGAGTCCAAGCGGGTGGAGGAACGCGGCCTGTACCCCCCCACCCCCCCCTCCCGCCCCCCTGCCCCACAGCCTGCCCCCCAGCTCCTCAGCCTGCCCCCCAACTCCTCATCCTGCCCCCCAACTCCTCAACC
>NW_015090900.1:1456152-1491163 GCF_001431845.1 Calidris pugnax
CAGCATCGCCACCGGAAGAGAAGCCCGAGTCACCCGGAAACAGCCCGGAAACCAGCCGGAAATGCCGGGTTGGGAGGGTTTTTAAAAAAAAATATATAAGCGGTTTACTGCAAGAAGGGCGGCTGCGGCGGGGCGGAGGCGGGGAGGCGCGGTCGGGGCCCGAGGGAGTGGGGATAGGGACACTGCGACAAACCGGGCCAGGCCGCGCTGCTCCCCGCCCGCCACCGGCTCCGCTGAGCGCTGCGCTCAGCCCGCGCCCCGCGCCGCTTTATATAAGAGCCGGCGGCCGCGCCCCCATTGGCCCTGCCCCGCAGCCAATCTCCGCCCGGCCCTGCCGCCCCGCCGGCTCTCTCATAGGTTCAGGGGGAAGGTTGGGCTGAGCTGGGCGCCAATCGGAGGAGAGGGTGGGGAAAGAGGCGGGGTGAAGGGTGGAGTGGGCGGGGATGAGGCCGGCGGAGCCCCGCCCCTCCGGCGCGGCGCGCTGCGTGCGGGAATCCCGGCGCTGATTGGTCGGGAGGGAGCGCGGGTTAAAGGGACGCCCCATTGATGCCCCGTGGGTGCCCCATTGATGCCCGAGGGCCTGGCACCCCATCGGTGCCCCATGGCCTGATGTGTCCCCATTGATACTCAATGATCTGACACCCCACTGATCCCCATGGACCTCATGGATCCCCCCTTAGCCTGATGCCCCATGGATATACCCCATGGATATACCCCATGGCCTGGCACCCTGTTGCTGTACTGGGCCCTGATGCCCCACTGGTGCCCCATAGCCTGATGCCCCATCATGTTCCTGTATCAGGAGCAGCGTGGAGAGTAGGGCCCAAGAGGTGATTGTCCCCCTGTACTGGGCACTGGTGAGGCCTCACCTCGAGTGCTGTGTCCAGTTTTGGGCCCCCTACCATAAAAAAGACATTGAGGGGCTGGAGCGGGTCCAGAGAAGGGCGACAAAGCTGGTGAGGGGTCTGGAGAATAAGTCTTATGAGGAGAGGCTGAGGGAGCTGAGGGTGTTCAGCCTGGAGAAGAGGAGGCTGAGGGGAGACCTTATTGCTCTCTCCAACTCCCTGAAAGGAGGGTGTAGAGAGGTGGGGGTCGGTCTCTTCTCTCAAGTCACAGGTGACAGGACGAGAGGAAATGGCCTCAAGTTGCGCCAGGGGAGGTTCAGGCTGGATATTAGGAAAAAATTTTTCACCGAAAGGGTTCTCAGCCATTGGAATGGGCTGCCCAGGGAGGTGGTGGAGGCACCATCCCTGGAGGTGTTCAAAAGAGGGGTTGATGTGGTGCTGGGAGGTCTGGTTTAGTGATGATGCTCCTTGTTTGTTGTGTGGGTGTCTATTTTTGTCAAAGTTAGGTTGACGGTTGGACAAGATGATCTTTAAGGTCCCTTCCAACCTAGAAGATTCTGTGATTCTGTAATCATGGTCTGGTGCCCCACAACCCAACGTCTCCCAGCCTTACACCCTCCACCCCAGGCTCCTCTCTCCCTGGCCAGCAATGTCACCAAGGTCCCACCACACCTGCTGGCTGCAGGGACACCTGGCACCCAGGAGACCCGGGGTGACACCCCCGGGGTGATGGGACACCCCCGGCTCAGGAGGCTGACGCCGGGCTCTCCCAGCCCTTAAATTTCAACCCCAGCCTCTAAATGCACCGCGTGGCCCCGCTGCTGTTCGAGCCGCCGCCTCTTCCTCAGGCCAGTCGTGTTCCCAGCCGCCGGCTGCCCATTTCCTTTCATCCCAATAATTCCCTTCACTTTAAAGAGCTCATTTCTCCGCGGCATTTAACCCTGCAGACATTTCCAGGAGGTGCTTCCCTGCTGAGCCACTGCCCGATGCCTCGCAGTCCTGGGGAAGGACAAGCAGAACTCCAGGCTCCGCACCTGCAGCCGTCGTCGTTCCCATTTCCTTCCTTCCTGCTTGGACCTGGGATCCATCCTCAAAAGCCACGAGCGCTGTCGGGGAACAAGCCAGCACCAATTTAGTTTTATATCTTCACAGGGATTTTTTGTAAAAATACACCTGAAAAAGCCTAAACCCCCAACCTGGGGCATTTCACCTGTTGCAGAGCTCTTTCAAGCTGCAAAGTCCATCTCTGAAGCCAAGGCTTGATGGTGGCAGGTTGTCCTCTCCCATATCCCCAGGTAGGGATATACTGGGGTGCTGCTGGAAGCTGGAGCTGGCTGCGGAAAGAGTCACAGAGTGATGGGGAGATTTGGGGTTTGGGGGAAAATGGGGTGTTTAGGAGCATCCACAGTCGGGCTAGAGGGGAGAAGAGACAAGGGGGTGCCTTGAGCCCTGGTCCCCTCTGAAATCCTCCCCACCCTGCGATGCACCGACAGCCTGACGTGTCCCATGAGGGGCTGGAGTCCCCTCCACTGGGGTCCCCACATGGGGATGCTCCTCGTTTTGTGGGGTTTTGCTCTCCAGAGTAATTGTGTGGCTCCATCAGGCATCTCCATCAGGATTAAATGCTCCCGGGTTACACCTCATGAGGCTCCGAATTGGGGCAAAGGAGGAGGGGAGTCCTCCCGGAAAGCGATTTTCCAAGGAATCTGATAAAATATTAGGTCGCTGCCTCCCATTGCAAAACCCCTTTGATCCCGTCAGCCAAAGAACCAGATCAAGAAGAGTTTCCCAAGAGGCCAAGAGGGGACAAATGACTTTAGGGATCAGGATCCGCCTTGTTCACCCATCCCAGGGATCCAGCTGGGGGAAATGAGGTGGGGGAGGAAGGGCTTTGGGGGAAAATGGGGTGTTTAGGAGCATCCACAGTCGGGCTAGAGGGGAGAAGAGACAAGGGGGTGCCTTGAGCCCTGGTCCCCTCTGAAATCCTCCCCACCCTGCGATGCACCGACAGCCTGACGTGTCCCATGAGGGGCTGGAGTCCCCTCCACTGGGGTCCCCGCATGGGGATGCTCCTCGTTTTGTGGGGTTTTGCTCTCCAGAGTAATTGTGTGGCTCCATCAGGCATCTCCATCAGGATTAAATGCTCCCGGGTTACACCTCACGAGGCTCCGAATTGGGGCAAAGGAGGAGGGGAGTCCTCCCGGAAAGCGATTTTCCAAGGAATCTGATAAAATATTAGGTCGCTGCCTCCCATTGCAAAACCCCTTTGATCCCGTCAGCCAAAGAACCAGATCAAGAAGAGTTTCCCAAGAGGCCAAGAGGGGACAAATGACTTTAGGGATCAGGATCCGCCTTGCTCACCCATCCTGGGGATCCGGCTGGGGGAAATGAGGTGGGGGAGGAAGGGCTGGTGGGTGCTCAGCACCCCATGGGCAATTTGGGAGACCCCACCAACCGTGACACCCCCGGGTGGTGGGTCAGGATGTGGCCGTGGAGCTGGTGGGATGAAGGAGGTGCTGCAGATCCTTGGGGGATGAGCCGGTGGCCCGGTGATGGGCTGGGAGATACACGTCGGCGTTGCCTGGGCTGAGAGGGACAGGCGTGCTGATGGCTGCTCCGGAGAAAACATCAGCTCATTAAAAAGAGCTGACGTGCTCTGGCCGGACTGGATGAGCCGCTCGTTAACGTCCATCACCAAACGATTATCCCAAAGAGCCGCCGGCAGCGAACCCGGGACCGGGAATGGCACCGAGGCCGTTTCCTTCCAGCTCAGCAAGGGCCAGCCCGGGCTTTATTTGTTTGTTTTGTTGGCAATTAAGGAATAATCATCGTCTTGGGGTGAAACACGGGCGGATCCTGCCTCCCGGCTGATGGCACGAGGGTGGCAAAGCCCCTTTGAAGGTGTGAGGGTGGCCCCTGAGGGAGATGGGGGCTTGGGTTTGCCGTGACCCCACTTGCCCCATGGATCTGGGGGTGGCAGCGTCCTGCTTCTGCTTGGGGACACGGGCTTTGCCCTGTCAAGAAATCACCCAGGGAGGAGCCAGGACGTGTCCCAGCGTGTGCGTGGGGAGGAATAGGGCACCCCGATGCCAGGGGGTGTGGAGAGGGGCAGGGGGTGCCAGGAGAGCGGCTGTGGGGCTGGAGGCAGAGACCTCCCCATCCAAGGGGTGACCCTTAGGGTGTTGTGGATCTTGTCCAGCCCTCAGCACCCATCACGGGCTGGTCAGTGGGGGATTTTGGGGGAGAAAAAAAGGCTGGAGGAGCAGGGGAGTGGGGCTGGGATGGGCTGGGGGAGTGGGGCAGGGAGTGAAAGCCCAAACTGGAGATGAAGAGAGGTCCCGGGGACTCCCTGACCCGCGTGGGGCTGGCTCCGTCCCACCCGACATTAAGCAGGGTGTGTGCCAACTCCCTGAGCAAGCAAGAGGGACCAAGCCCTTCTCCTGGAGCCACCAACGTCACCCAGCGTGGCCCCGGGGGAGCAGCAAGGCTCGTCGGCAGGGTGGGGGCATTCCTCCTGCCCCGCTCCCACGGCACCTGCCCCCGGCACCATCCCCGTGCACACACCAGCCGTGTCCCACACCGTCCCCGTGCACACACCAGCCGTGTCCCACACCATCCCCGTGCACATACTGGCTGTCCCTGTGCCCATGGCAGCTGTCCCTGTGCACGCACCCGCTGTCCTGTGAGTGAACCAGCCATCTCTGTGCGTGCCCGGGATGTCCCCTGCACACCCACCAGCTGTCCCCGTGCAGACATGAGCTGTCCCCATACATTTTGCCTGCTGTCCCCATGCACAACCGCCACTGTCCCGCTGGGGGCTCAGGAGGTGGAGACCTTCTCATCATAGAACCATCTAGGTGGGAAAAGACCCTCAGGATCATCAAGTCCAAACATCGACCCTACTCTACAAAGTTCTCCCCTCCACCATATTCCCCAACACCACATCTAAACAACTCCTGAACTCATCCAAGGATGGTGACTCAACCCCACCCCTGGGCAGCTTCTTCCAGTCTCTGGCCACTCTTTCTGTGAAGAATTTTTTCCTGATGTCCAGCCTAAACCCACCCTGTTGCAGCTTGAAGCCATTCCCTCTTGTTCTGTCGCTAATTACCTGGGAGAAGAGACCAGCACCAACCTCTCTACGATGCCATGTCTGAAGCCTCCCTTGGCAAACACCACTCCCAGACACCTCCCAGCTCAAATCCATGTCCAGCCCCACTCACTCCTGCACAGCCCATCCCAGAGGTGCCACCACAGCTCGCTGTCCCCAGATCCTCACCGCTGGGACACCCGTGGCCCCAGGGCTGTGCCACTGGCTGCCTCCGTGGCCCCAAGTGGCCACGGCAAGGCCAGATTTGGTGCTGTAGCACCCACATTCTCTGCCTGGCACAAGGGGTGTCACAGCTCTGCTCTCATCCTGGGGTCTCCATGTCACTGGCTAGGACCCCCAGACCCCACCACATCCCCAGCTGCCTCCTGGAATTAATGATAAGGGGTGGCCCTGGGACATCCTCGCCCTGGAGAGGGCCACCTTGAAGGCCCGGAGAGGGCCACCTTGAAGGCCCTGAGATGAAAGGCAGCGCAGGGTGTTATTACAGCAGGTGACACAGAGTTGGGGAATGGCACCCGTCACCTCCCCTGGCTGCTGGAAAATGCTGCCCGGGGAGCGCAGGGGGGACACGGCATCGCCAGGGCATGGGGAGGGGGACACGGCACCGACGTGCCACCAGAGCTGGGCAGGGACTGTGGCTGCCCCTTGAAGCTGCCCATGGTGTCACTGGCCAGGAAGGTCCTCACCCTGGGGTTCCCCCACAGCAGGAACAGCAACTTGCGTGTCCTGGCCTTGGTGGCTTCCTCGTGCCATGACGTGCTGTTTCGCTTGGCGTGACTTGGGCTTTTAAAGCAGCGGGAAGGGACGGCCTGGCTTAATGACACTAATTGGATCCTGGTAGAGATCCCAGCCGGTCCCTTCGCTTTGGATTTTTGGGCCCTGGGTGATGCCCAGGCACAGCTGCGGGTGGTGGCAGCTCCAAACCACGTAGAGGGAAACTGAGGCACGGGGGAGCCCAGCCATCCTGGCCGGGGCAGATCCCTGCAGCTGCAGAGGGAGCAGCTTTTTAATCCCCACGGATGGAGGTTGTGGAAAGGACCATAAACGCGTTGGCACACGCGTGTGCAGGGACAAGGTCGTCCTTCTCAGGGTCCCTCCGTTCTCCCTGTCCTTGGCACCGCTGCCATGGCCTTGCCATGCTTTGGGAGGGAGTGGGGGGAGCTGGGGGGGGGTGCAGGGCACAGCAGGGGGGTCACAGATGGGGAAAAGGCATCACCACCAGGACCAGGGGGTTGGGGACACGCACCTCGGCGTTGCGTGTGCTTTGGCAGTTGCTCAGCAATGACAGCCCATCCCTGGAGGGGTCATTAGTCCTTCCTCATTAAGAAAAAGTTACTCACCCTTTAAGACAGAAACAAGAATATCCTGGAAATGCCTCGGTTTGGTGAGTTCTGGCGTTATGAAGGTATGACTGGGATGAGGAGGGCGGCTGCACGTGATGCCCTCTGGCACGTGGGGCGGGTGAGATGCTCGGGCACGTTCCTGCTTTCCCCTCCGTGCCCAGGATGGGTGGCCATCACCCGGCCTCTGGGCTGCGGCCAGCACCTCTGGGTGCTCCCACCCTTTGGGATGGGATGGCAAAGCCCCTGCTCTCCTCCAGATTTCCCCAAACCCTCCTGCTTTGGGGTCCCCCCCCATTGGCACCGCTACCCCAAACCCCACAGCGGGTTCCAAGGCTGGCACCCCCCAAACCAGCACAGCCACGGGCCCCACGGCCTCACCTGCCCCACGTCCCAAGACACCTCATCCTGCCCAGGGACCCCTCGGGGATGGGGGGAACCCTGGGGGTGAGGTAGCCAAGCCAAGTGCCAGCCCAGGGCCATGGAGGGGGGGATCCTGGGCTTCAGGTATTTTAAGCACATGAGCAACGCCGGTGACGATGCGCCTGCTGGATGGCGAGGGGGTGAGTCACAGCCTCCTTGAATCACAGCTTTAATTTGCAGCGATGATACACGCTCCCATTGCAATTGCCCAAAAGCAAGGAGCTCCGGCCACCCCGGGGGCACCCGTGGCCCTGGGGGGACTCCTCAAGGGGGGGGACACGACAAGGTGCCAGCGCTGACGGGGTTGGGAAGGTCTTTCCTGGGGGATTTTTGGGTGGGGATGCAGCCCCTCAACCAGGCACCACCTTGAACCTCTTTCCTCTCTCCGGTCATGGGATGCTGGTGGGAACTGGCTCCTCTTGGAGAGCTTGGCTTCAGCCCTGCCTCCTGGGAAATGCAGGGAAAAAAAAGTCCCAGGGTTCAAATGTCCCCACGCTCCCTCCCCTGGGAGAGAAATTAACTCTTCAAAATTCAATTAACCCCTTCCAAACCCCACTGCAAGGGAGGCAGGGACCCGGGACAGGCAGGTGCTGCCAGCAGTGGGACACTGGCTCCTTCCTCCCAGGGCAGAGCTGCCCCAGGATGCCCAGTTGGCACCTCGGGGCTGTGATGGGACCATCCACGTCCCTTCTTCTCCCTCCAAAGTGAGGAAAACAGCCCTTCCCCTCCCAAGAAACCCTCACACCGAGGTTGGACACAAGGGACAAGGTCATCTTGGGAAAGCCCGGACCCTGTGGCAGAGGTAGAAGCTGGAAAAACCCACTAAAAATTAACATTAATTTATTATTAATGATAAAAACCAAGATTCTCTTTACATGTGTTTTTGTTTTTTGTTTTTTTTAAACTTTTTATACAAGAGAATTTTCATTGCTTTTTCTTTTTGTTGTTTTTTTTTGTTGTTTTGTTGGTTTTTTTTTTCCTCCTGGAGACAGAGCAGGGCAGGCAGGCAGGCGCAGGCAGCGACGTGGGCTCTCGCCCCGGTGTGACCAAACCCCACGGACACAGGTCCCCGGGGGTCCCGGGTGGGACGTGGAGGGGGTGGGCACGTGGACCGGGTGCCCACCGAAGGCAGCGGGGGGGCAGAGGGGACGCGTGGCAAGGCACGGCGTGGGGAGGGGGAAGCAGCCCGGGTCCCCCCCCTCCAACCATACCCACCCTCCTGGGGGAGAGGGTGACAAGCAGCCCCTGGCACGGGAGAGGCAGCCCCCATGGCCAAGGGTGGCACGTGGTGAGAGCTGGGTGGCACATGAGGGACAAAGTGACACCTGGAGCATGGGAAGGGCTTTAAATCACCCAAACACCTAGCATTTCCACCCCCCCCCAGCCAAGCCTTGGGGAAAGATGGGTCCTTCCCAGCTCAGGACACCCCCAGATGTCCCCTTCAAGGGGGGAGACTATCCCCCTCCTGCCAACCTCCCGGCCCCATCGCGTCCCCACGCTGGGTGAGGTGTCCCCCAGCTCTTCCCCAGCTCCTCTTGGCGGCAGGGAGAGAAAAATAATGCCCCCCACATAGCAAACACCCCCCCTGCGTGCCCCATCCCCGTGCCCAGGGAGCTCAGACGCCGTCTTTGGTTATGGGGCAGGCACGGGGTGAGGGGCCGAGGCTGGCAGAGGGTCCCCATGGGGACGGGTGACAGGTAGCAGGTTCCAGGAGGGACAGAGAGACCCGGGCTTGCGGGGCCACTCAAAGCGAAGAGGGGGGACCCGGCTCCCCATCCCCTTGCATGGCTATAGGATATTTATTTAACAAGACCTGGCGTGAAATGCAGGGCTGGGGGAGAGGTTCCTGGGTGGCCACCAGCCCCACGTGGGTAGTGGCCAAGGCAGGGAGCCCGTGGCACGAGCCCGAGGTCCCTGGCGAGGTGTGGGGTGAGGTGGTGGGTGCCACCAACCCCAGCATTGTCTGGCTCCCATCTTCCCATCCCTCTGCTCCAGAGTGAGCCGAAAAGAGGCAAAGCTGTGCTGGGGGGCAGCCTCTGTGCCCCCCTTACCCCCACTATAGCCCCCCAACCACAGCCCACCCTGCACAGGCCGCAGCCACCCCGAGGAGCCACTCGCAGGCCCTGAGCAGGTGGGCAACCTCTGGGAAAGCCCCGTCGGGGCTGTGAGGCACCTGCAAATCCCAGTCCTGGGCCATAAATCGTCTGTCACCCCCAGGCCACGGTGGCCGAGGAGCTCGGTGCATCCCAGGGCAGGGGGGGCTCCTTCCCCCACCCCCCTCAACCTCGGGACCAGCCCAGGGTTTGGCTGGGCAGAGCTGTCCTGGCGATCCCAGTCCATCCAGGACGGTCTCCCCTTCCTGAACCCGGTGTGTAGTGAGAGAAGAAACCAAAGAGGAGAGCAAAGAAAAGAACAACGGACGAAGAGAGAGAGAGAAACTGTAGGAAACGTGGGGTGAGGCTTCGGGCACCGGGTGCTACTGCCCCTTGGGGATGAAGGGCTCCCCCTCCTCCGGCTCCGGCCGAGGCCCCGGGTCGCTCAGGCATCGCAGCATCCGCTGGTTGCTGGGGCTGTCGCTGGTCCCCGGGGTGAAGACGTCGTCGGTACCCGGGGAGGAAGGCTCCTTGGCCCTCATCACCAGCCCCTCCTCGTCCTCCTCGGGCGATGGCGGGAGGCCCCCGCAGCCCTTGGGCTCCTCGTTCATCAGGTCCACGGACTCCGGGGACTGCGGGGAGGCCGGGTCGATGGTGATGATGGGCAGGTTCTCCGAGTCCGCCTTGGGTTCGTAGGCCAGGGGGTCTGGGGAGGCAGAGAGGGGTCAGGTAGGGTCTGTGTCATGGCATCGGGGAGAAACTGAGTCAGGAGAACCTGGGGAAGGGAAGGGAAGGGAAGGGAAGGGAAGGGAAGGGAAGGAAAGGAAAGGGAAGGAAAGGGAAAAGGAAAGGAAAAGGGGGGTGGGTCTCAGGGACCCCCTGCTAATTCACCCCAGATGTTTGGGGCCGGGATGCCTGGGCTGCCTTATGGGATTTCCAAGCCTGCTGTTTAATTCTTCTTCCTGCTTTCCACATCCCGTCTGGAGCGGCTCCAGACAGCCCAGCCCAGCTTCCAGCCGTTTCCAAGGGGGAAGCTGCCCTCTGCCGATTAACCGCCGGCTCCGCAAGCGCCAGCGCCGGCCTCACGCTGTCCCCAAGGCAGGAGAGGACACGTAGGATGGGAGGAACCACAGATGGCAAAGCAAACGCGTGGTGGAGAAGACAGGAGTCCAGGGACAGGCCTTGGGGCTGAGCACTCCTGGTTCTCTCCCCCGCAGAGGGCAGGGAGAGGCACGGCCAGAAATGTGGGTGTGTGGATGGAGGGAGCTGAGCTCCAGAGAGATCTCCTGACCATCCAAGCTGACATCCCGCTGGGAATTGTGCTGGGAAAAGTGAGCTGGGTGCTTCTGCTCAGGCAGAGCTTGGGCTCAAGAGCAGCAAACCCCCAGGGCTTGGGTGCATCACGTAGGGGGGGAGCGGGACAGGGATGATGGGGGCTGGAGAGCCGTGGAGGAGTTGAGGGGGTGAAGGACAACGCAATCTCCGAGGGTTTCAGCAGCAAAGGGACCTGATGCCCAGCGAGGTGTTGGCAGCTGAGTTCCACCTACCTGAGCCGATGCGAGCCCGACACATGGTGGGTGAATCCAGCTTGTGAGCCGGCACCGTCAGGTAGTTGTTCATCTGGAATCGGAGCACAAGGACCATGTCTCCATCACAACGACCAGGATAAATGGGGAAGGGGAGGCCGGGAATTGACCCCAGGCCACGGGGATGAGCGAGAAGCAGCGGTGGGATGCAGAGGATACATGTGTGCATCCTCCCAGCCGTGCTGCAAGGACTTGCTGGGACCCTGGAGAAGACCCCTCCCAAGACGTGGTGTCCTCCACTGTCATCTGAACCTCAGCCCCCTCCCCACGCGGGACACCGATGCCCTTCCCAGTTTGGGAAACCCCCCTCAGCCCCCCATCCTCCCCAGTCCGTGGCAGCATCCCTGCTCCACCGTCCCCTTGACACCTTCTGTTCCAGCTGCCGGGCCTTCTGCCTCCGCAGGAGCATCTGGTTCCAGGCTTCCTCGTAGGGGTCGGCCACAAGCGTGTGCCGGTTGTAGGATCGCAACTGGGAAAAGGCCCCAAGAGAAGGAGAAGGGTTAAAAAACCACCCCGGGGAAAGGCAAAGGAAGGTCACAGCACCGTTTCCCCTGGAGATGGCTGAAACAGCCACCAGTGAGCAGAGCAGGTCCAGGGCCAGCTGGTGGTTCATCCCTTGTGTGCTACCATGGGATGCCCCATCTGGACCCATCTCAGCCCAGTGAGGGTTTAAACGCTGGGCTCATGAGCCAGCTTCTCCCTCAGCACCATCCCAGGGGGAAAAGGTCCCTGGGGAGCAAGAGCCAGACCAGGAACACGATGGGCAGGAGGGCAGGGATGCCGGGGGCATCTGGCCCCAAGAGCTTCTGGTGGGCAGTGGTCCTGGCCACCCCAGGGAAGCAAAAGGGGCACACACACAGTGCCCGGGGGGACACCTTACCCTCTGCCTGGTTTTCTGCAGGTTGTTGCGAAGGATTTTCCGGATCTCCTCCTCCTTGTCCTTGGAAAGGGCTGGAAGGATGCGAGCCACAGGGATGGTCTTGGGGTTGATGTTCCTGCATGGACAGAAGACAGGATTCAGGCGGGACCGAACGGCTGCTTGCCCTGTGGCCAGTAGCAAGGAGGGCTCAGCCTACAGCAGGGTGGCCAAGGCCAGGGAACTCACTGCATGGAGACGGTGGAGACAGCAGAGGGGATCTTGCCGATGCCCCCGCTCTCCACCAGCTCGATCGCCTGCTTCATCTCCATCTTGTGATAGAAAGCGATGAGCTGGGGCTCCTTGGAGCGCTCCCCTGCAATCAGGCACTTCTTCACATACTTCTTGTTGAAACGATTCAGCCTTTGGGAAAGGAGGAGCAGTGATCCATCAGACCCTCTCCTGCCCCGGCACCCACTCCCTGCTCCCCATCCCTGGTCCAGGCCAGCAGAAGATGGTGCAGTTCCCACCAGCACAGGTCAGACCAGGCTTCCCTGACTTCCTCCTGAGCTGGGCAGGCTCCGAAACACTCAGCAGTTGCTGGACCACAAGGGATGGTCCTGAGCTCCTTCAGGGACCGGCCACTGGCTGCTCCCACACTGTGGTGGATGGTGTGGTGATGGGGCACAGCCCTGCAGCCCCACTCACACCCAACCCATGGCCATAATTCATCAAGGGGATATTACAGCCTGGGTAAAAATCCAACACAGGGCTGGAAAACCTGCCAGGTGGCAATTCAAAGCCTTTTCCATCTCCCCCACATGTCCCTCCAGTCCCCAAACCTCCCCACTCACTTGTCCTTCCAGTGGTGATGCCCGTAGTGACCACAGATATCCTCGATCCCTGTCAGAAGGTGATCCAAGAACTGGAAGAGAAGGTTCAAAGCGTAGGCAGCTGGCAGGGCTCTTGCCCACCCTTCTCCCCACCCCGACACCCAGGCTGACACAGGGGGTTGAGGGCACTCAAGGGTTGCAAAATCAGGGCTGTGGGGCCAGGATGGGCCTCAGGAGGACAGCACGGTCCTAGACAACCGGGCTGCTGCTCTACCAGGCAACGGGGAAGGTCTGGGTCGGAGCGGGCACTGGACGACACAGATGGGGGAGAGCCCTCGCTCCGTCCCCCCTTACCTTGGGCACCGATTTAGGGGCAGCTCCCGCTCTGTAAACCCGCCTGGTTACAGCGGTGGAGGTGGCAGAAGCAGAGAGAGAAGAGGGCTAAGGCGGCGAAGAGAAGCGCGCGGGGAGGGCTGGCCGGGCGCAGGGGGTTACCTGCGTGTGGATCTCTTCGTTGATGGAGCGTTTTGTCTCTTGCTTCTTCTTCACGGCCAGCAGGTCCACCAAGGGCCGGATGGTCATGCCCTAGGGAACAGGGAAAGGGGGGTGTTAGAGCTCTCCGGTGACACTCGGTAGCCTCAAGAGGTTTTGGAGAAGGAGGACAGTGGCAGGATCAGGGATGGAGGCTGGGGAGGTGCTCCTCACTCTTCACAAACACACGACGCTCCTTCTGAAATAGGACTGTGACCCCCTCCCTGCGCCACCAACCTGCACGAAGACTGTGAAGAAGATGACTGTGATGATGGCTGTGAGGAACATGTCCCTCATGCCGAAATGCTTATAGTCCAGGAGGTAGCAGAGGGAGAAGGCGATGGCTCCCCGCAGGCCCCCGTAGGCGATGATGAACTGGTCCTTCGGCGTCAGCTTCACAATTCGGAACTTGTTGATGAACCAGGTGAGGACCAGGACACCTGAGGGAGTGGTCACGCTCCACAAACACACGACGCGCCTTCTGAAATAGGACTGTGACCCCCTCCGAGCGCCACCAACCTGCACGAAGACTGTGAAGAAGATGACTGTGATGATGGCTGTGAGGAACATGTCCCTCATGCCGAAATGCTTATAGTCCAGGAGGTAGCAGAGGGAGAAGGCGATGGCTCCCCGCAGGCCCCCGTAGGCGATGATGAACTGGTCCTTCGGCGTCAGCTTCACAATTCGGAACTTGTTGATGAACCAGGTGAGGACCAGGACACCTGAGGGAGTGGGACAAGGCCCCGTGTGAGCGGATGGTGAAGGATGCCCTCCAGCCCCAAAGAGACCCCCTCCCAGGACCCCACTTTGCAGCCCAGCGCAGTGTCACCCCCTCAGGGCCATGGGTGCAGGTGGGTGCTGTCCTGCTCACTCATCCCAACACCCATCACCAGCTTGAACCCCATGTCTAGCACAAACTAGGCCTCAACCCCATCTCCTCCCAAAGCCAACCACCAGCAAGCCTGATGCCCATGGTAGATCAGTGCCACCCAGTCACCTCCATCTCCCCAGCAAGGCAAACTCGGACCTCGTGGCCTTGAGAGTTGCCCATCACCCAGGGCCATCCCCAAGGACTTTGCCACCACACGGACACCTCACCTAATACTCTCGCGATGAGGCAGAAGAGCAGCGTGCTGATGACGAAGGTCCAGTTCCAGTAGTGGTGGCCAGCCACGGTGGAGACACCCAGGAAGATGAAGATGAGGGTCTCGCTCACGCTGCTCCACATCTTAAGGAAATACTTGATGGTGGTGTGGGACTTGTGGGAGATGTTGGCTTCCACGTAGGGTCGCATGACCACGCCGGAGGCGATGAGCCTAGGGGCAAGGTTGGGGCACTCAGCAGCCATGGGGACATGGGGACAGCCCCAACCACTGGCCCTGCAGAAGTGTTTTGTGCTCTTATACCAAACCCCGGAGCTGGACAGGGCTTGAGAGACACCAGCAATTATTCAAGGCCTCCAAAGAAGGCAATATGAGGTTTCTCCTTCCTCCTGGCAGGAGCATCAGAGCCCAAGCAGCAAAAAACAACATCACCTTGCCCAGGAGGACGGGCAATGGGCTACCAGCACCCCAGGATCTGTGTGACAACTCAGAAGAGTCACTTCCCTCATCTGCCTCCCTGCGTACCCCAGCCCAAACACACCTCTGGCCCTCACTGGCCATGCTGGGACAGCCAGAGAGATGTGGTTACACCAGAGTACGTCTTCCAAAGGGTAATGGGGACAGGAAAGCTTCTTCTCCCACCCATGCCCAACTCACGCCATGATGCCGGAGAGGTGGAAGAGCTCGGCAGAGAGATACGCCATGTAGCTGTAGAGGAAGACGAAGAGGGGCTCGATGACTCGGATGTGGGAGGTGAAGCGGGAGGTGAAGGCAGCGATCACCCCGTAGATGACGCCCACGAAGACACCGCCCAGCGACACCACGAAGAAGCTGAGGAAGCCGAGGATGATATCGATGATGGTCACCTGCTCGAAGTTGGCGAACTCCTCAAAGAGGTGGTAGAGGACCTGGGAGGGAGAAGGGAGAAGGAGGTTCAAACTGTCCTGCTGGCCAAAGACAGCACCTCAGAGGAGAGCCTGCTCGGGGACCTTCCTTGGGAGAGGAGCAGCAAAGGGAGCCAGGCAGGTACCCGGCACAGCACATGTGAGATGAGGTGTGCCAGTGCTCGGTGAACCTGACCTGTGTCCTGCAATTCACCAAGCTTTAGAATCATAGAATCATAGAATGGTCTAGGTTGGAAGAGACCCTTGGGATCATCGAGTCCAACCATCTCCCCTACTCTACAAAGTCCTCCCCTACACCATGTCCCTCAGCACTGCATCTAAACGGCCCTTAAACACAGCCAGGGATGGGGACTCCACCCCCTCCCTGGGCAGCCTGTTCCAATGCCCGACCACTCTTTCGGTGAAAAATTCTTTCCTAATGTTCAATCTAAACCTCCCCTGTTGGAGCTTGAAGCCATTTGTGTCAAAAAAAGCTGGTGATGCGAGACACAGATCCACAGGGACCAGCTCCCCGTCCTCCATGGCTCACAGGGACATGGTGCCATCAAAGATGTGTCTGGGACAGCTCTGCTCTCCAACACAAACCCGACCGCTGTTCGGTCAAGGGCTGAACCAGCCAGAGCCTGTTCCTGCTTCCCAATGAGCAGGACAGATCCAGGCTGGGGGACACCTGACGTCCACATGGAGGGAAAAGCCAACATCTGCCCTTCTCAGCCCGGGGAAGAGCCCAAACCTTCTTGCAGCTAAAAGGCCAACCTCGCAGGAGGAGCCCAACCCCGGCTCCATCTCCTCCTTCCACCCCCAGACACGTTTACTGGAGTGGTTTTAAAGCAGAAGCTGACACAGGGGTGTCAGGATGGAAAATGGGCTTCAGAGCATCCTGCAGGGATGGCAGCGCTTGCGGGCGGCGAGAGGGCGAGGTGCCAGCTCCTGCCTGCCAGGGCCAGGTCCTGGGAGATGGGCAGGGACAGACGTGAGAGCAGAAGGCAACAACATTCCCCATGGATGGGAGAAGGGACACAGAACCTGCAGGGGGTCCCTCGGGTCAAAAAGCAGGGAGAAGTGCCCGGAAAAGCCCCTGCGGTGGGACAGCGTGTTCCTCGTCACCAGGAACCCCGTCACCAGCTCCGAAGGGGACAGCTGGGGAGATGGGAGGAGAGCCAGGAAAAAGCAGTGGGTTGGAAGTAAATATAGAGGTCAGCTCTGCAGAGGAGGACGCCGTGCTGATGGCCGAGCCAGCACCTGGACACAGAAGTCCACAGTGGGGTGGCCTGGCCCCCGAAACTCCCTGCAAAGCTGCTGCTCAAAGGCTGGGGTGACCCAGGTGGGATGCCAGCCTGGCCATGGCCCCCCAAGGCTCCCCTCCTCCCCATGGCTGGCCATGTCTTGCCCTCCCACCTCCTCGGTGGACAGAGAGCCAGGAAAACCACACGAGGAAGGAGAGGAGGGAGAAGCAGTGACATGGCAGCTCCTGCTCTCCTTCCCTGGCAGGATTGACATGGGCAGGAGGCAGGAATTTCACCCAGGAGAGCAGATTCCCAGGAGACCAAGGCATGGTTCTGGTTCCTCACTGAGAGGCAGGAGCTGGTTGGGCACGTGCCCTCGGTCTCCCCAAATCACCAAGTAAAAATGCTTCACCTCACCTCACCTCTGCGGTGTTTTAAGGTGCTATATTTAGCTTTGCACCTGCAAAAGGTTAGGAGCAAGCGGAGCTGCCACAGCTCAGCAATGGCCCAGTCTGCAGTTCTGCTCGCAGGGCTTGACTAAGAGCTGCCAGTCCTGGTGCCACCACCACCACCCAGAGATGCTCCACCAACCCGAACCCCTTGGCCGATCCCCCTCATCCACTGCTGGTGCCACCACCACCACCCAGAGATGCTCCACCAACCCGAACCCCTTGGCCGATCCCCCTCATTCACTGCTGGTGCCACCGCCACCACCCAGAGATGCTCCACCAAAACGAACCCATTGCCCAATCCCCCCTCGTCTACTTACGACCGTGACGGCGTCATTCAGCAGGGACTCCCCAAAGACCAAGATGTGGAGCAGCTCGTTGATGTGGATCTCCTCAAAGACGGCCAGCACGGCCACCGGGTCCACGGCCGAGATGATGCTGCCGAAGAGCAGGTTGGCCAAGAGGCCAATGTGGTTCAGGCCGGGGCCACCAAGTTGGCACACGGCGTACATCAGGCCACCCAAGAAGAAGGCATTCCAGAGCGTCCCCACCACGGCGAAGATGAGGATGGTGCCCAGGTTCTCGGTGAATTGGCGCAAGGGGAGGAAATAGCCGGCATCCAAGATGATGGGTGGGAGGAGGAAGAGGAAGAAGATGTCCGACTTGAGGATGGGGGGCTTTTCACCCACCCCTTTGATGAGCCCTCCAACCAAGAGGCCCACCACGATGAGCAGGCAGCTCTCGGGAACGATGTTGGATACCGAAGGGATCACGTGGAAGCCTGGAGAGGAGGAGGAGAGAGTGAGAGACGTGTTGGCTACACAACTGGAGGATGCTCTCTGCAGGAGGAGACCCCCGTGGGAGCCGGGGACTATTCCCAGCCCTCCCTGCACTCTTGGGGTTCATTTGCTCTTTGTGTGCCTCAGTTTCCCCTTCCAACCCCCTTCTTCCTCACGCTCCTGAGATGTAAAGTGGAAAGTGAAGCTTCACCAGGTCCACATGCCCTGGCATTCATAGAATCATAGAATCATAGAATTGCCCAGGCTGGAAGGGACCTCCAAAGGCCATCTAGTCCGACCCCCCCGCAGTCAGCAGGGACACCCCCAACTAGACCAGGTTGCCCAGGGCCTCGTCGAGCCTCTCCTTGAATATCTCCAGGGATGGGGCCTCAACCACCTCCCTGGGCAACCTGTTCCAGTGCTCCCCCCCCCTCACAGTGAAGAACCCTCTCCTCATCTCCAGGCTCAATCTGTTCCCCTCCAGCTTGAAGCCATTGCCCCTCGTCCTGTCACTGCAGGCCTTTCTAAACAGGCTCTCCCCAGCCTTCCTGTAGCCCCCTCAGGTACTGGAAGGCTGCTATTAGGTCTCCCCGGAGCCTCCTCTTCTCCAGGCTGAACAACCCCAGCTCCCTCAGCCTGTCCTCGGAGCAGAGGTGCTCCATCCCCCTGATCATCCTTGTGGCCCTCCTCTGGACCCTCTCCATCAGGTCCATGTCCTTCTTATATTGAGGGCATTGCTTGATCCTAGGTTGGAGAACACCAGCAAGCCCCAGTTCAATGGGGGGCAGCCGCCCTCTGGGCACCCTGGGGTCTCTTTGGGGACCCCCCCCCGTGATGGCCACCTGCGGCACAGCCAGTTCTCACAACACAAGCTGGCGCTGGCTCCAGCTCTTCCCAGTTTCGCTGCTAATCCCGGGAGCACGTAGGCAACTGGCATTTCCCTCCCGTCAGACGGCAGCCGGCCCACCCGGGCACCATCACACCCGGTGTGCCAGGAGCTGGCAGGAGGCACCAGCGCCGTGCCCGTCCCCACGTGTCCCTGGCACAGGGGACAGGGAGAGGAGGTGGCATCCTCAGCTCAGGGTTTGGAGCAGCTCCTTATTCCCCCCTCCTGCAGCTTCAGGAGCGAGATGGGAGGTTTTATTCGGGGCGGTGGTTGCGTTCCCTGCAAGCAGGGATGCTCCATGGCACGGAGCAGGGACAGGACACGTCCTCACGGTGCATCCTCGGGGTGCAAAGTAAGAGGGAAATCGTTGTCCCCTTTTTCCATCACAGCAAGACCCCAAATGCAGGGCTCTGGGCCAGCCAGGACCCACTGGGATGAGCCCCATCCACCCAACACAGCCCTGGTGGGCAAGCGGGCGGCACGATGCCAACAAAAGTAGAGCTTCAGCCAACGCGCCCCTACCCACAGAAGGATTTTTGGGTTCCCTGGATCCTCTCCCAGGCTCTTGTAATTATTATTTTGAAGCGTGGCACATTTGTTCCCTGGCAAGGGAAGCGGTTTAAAATAAGGAACCCTGCCTTGAGCATCTCGTGTTCCTCCGTTCCTTCCGGCCGGGCGGCTGTGCCATCTGCGCATCGTTTCACAACAGATTAAAAAAAAAAAACCAAAAAAAACCCAACAAAAAACACAAAACCACCACCCTTCCCTAACGAGCCCACCATCCTGATGATGACTGGGAGCCGCTCTGCGCCACGGTGAGCATCACCCCCCCCCTCTCTCTGTCCCCCCTCCGCAGGGACCACATCTGCGCCGCGCGGTGCCGGCTCATCCCTCCTCCACCTGCGCCGCACGAATCCGGCTCCGCTGGGAAAAGCAGTGGCTTTCCACAATCCCTCAGTGAGTCGGCCACCATGGCCACCCCCAGGGCCCCCCCCAAGGGCAGGATCAGACCACAGGTTGCTACCCGAGCTGCGGGCGCTGCCTCCGGCGTGGGCAGCACCGCAGAGGCCGGAAGATTCATCACACCTAAGGCTCCCTGCAGCCATTTCGGCAGCACCTGAGTGGTTCCTACAGGTCCCAGGTGGTGGAGCGATGGGGGAAGGAGACTCATTTCTACCTTGGTTTTGCCACAAAAGCATCGATCTCTGAGCAAACCAACCCGTCGCCCTCGGGATCAGGCATGAGAGGAAGCCGGGAGGAGCTGGGAAGCATCCCAGCTTTGTCCCAATGCTCTCCCAACATCTGAGACCTCCTAGGGTGGACGTAGCTCCTGCTTCACCCCCATGGGATGTTTCTTCTATCTCCGATCCCCCCTGGAGCCCATGCAAGCTCTGAGCATCCCAAGGCAGCCAGCTCCCCGTCGGAGCGGGGGCGATAATCCTTTTTCCCAGCCCAGCTCATGCCAACGCCAGGAATAATCAAGCCCTTCCAGCACCAGGGGGCAACGGCCCCATCTCAGCACACGCCAGGAACGGCCGGAATAAGGTTTAAAGCCACACAAGCAGCGAGGAGCCGGCAGCAAATCAGTTTTCCCTTGCTAAGTACCTTCCGTCATGAATAAAACACAAACACTGACAATTAAGCATCTCTCGCTCCTTCCCCCCAGGCCCCAGGATCCCATTAAACTGGAACATTCGCGTGCTGATGCGAATTCAACGTTTTCGACCCTTTCTGTAGGGCCCTAAAAATACACTCACAGGGGCTGCATGTTAATTATGCCTTTGATTTTGCTGAATCTCAGCCGTTTCTCACTCCCCGCTTTCTCCGCTCCGTATTTTTAGAGCACTCCCCAGCTCGTCGGTACCGATCCGTCGCTGGGATCCTGCTGGGATCCTGCTCCCAGTGCTGGGCTGGTATCCTGCTTTTGGGGTGGAGGGGATTAATGGGAAAAAACATTCTCACCACGGGAGTGATGCCACGGGGGGGGGCAAAGCATCCCCATCCCAGCTCTGTGCCTGAATTTCTCTCCCGGAGGAGGAGGAAGGTTGCAGCAGGAGCCTGGGTGATGAAGATGCCACGGGCACATCCAGGGGCAGTGGGAAGGGGAGTAAGTGATATTAGCCTTAATAATTATTATTATTATTATAATAATAAGCCTTAATAACCCCCAGGAGCCTGTTCCTGGCTGCTGTAGTAAAGGTTATTTGCACAGCAGGTAGTCCTGCTGCTCGCCCGCCTGTGTACCTACAGTTGCCACCCCCTTGTCCCCAAACTGGGTGGCCCTGCTGGGAACTGGGATCCATCTTCTGCAGTGGGAGCTGCAAATCCTCCACCACCAGCACAAACCCGGGAGGCAGGGGGGGCACGGCAAGACCCCCAGCATTTTTCCTCTGTTCAGCAGCAAGTGCTTCTTGCTGCCGGAGAAGGGCAGGAGGTGGCATCACAGGGCAGGAGAACACACGGAGCTGCTTTTCCCATGGAGAAGCACCCACTGGGTTTTGGCTGTTTTTCCCCAATTCCCCCCTCCTCCCAAAGAGGGAAGTCCCTCGAGACCCCATTTCCCTGAGAGCGACCCACGATCCCCAAATCTCCGGGGGCACGGACAGTCACCCACGTCTCTTCCTTTGGAAAACAAACTCCGTGGGAGCAGCTGCCCTATCAAGGGCATCAAACACCACTGGAACTATTAAAAGCAAGACCAGTTGAGTCAACATCAACCCCCAGAGCTTGAGCAAACAAGGAAAAGGAAACCCAGAAGTTAATAGTTCCTATTAAAATGACTCCTTGCCCATGCATGTGCCCAGCAAGGAGAACATGGGATCGCTCTCTGCTGGTGACCAGCTCCTCCTTGGGTTAGGGAAGAGTGGAGCTGGGGATGGACTTTCCAGTTTTAACAGGAGGACAGGAGGGATTCACCACCCTTCAAATTAGAGAGATTTCGGGCAAGGGAAGCTGTTGCACGGCGATGCTCGCGCTGCAAAACTTTGCTCTGCAGCTTCTGAACATGGGTTGACTTAACATTTTCATAGAATCATCTTAGAATCATAGAATGGTTTGGGTTGGAAGGGACCTCAAAGATCATCGAGTTCCAACCCCCCTGC
Source organism: Calidris pugnax (assembly GCF_001431845.1). Classification (NCBI taxonomy): domain Eukaryota; kingdom Metazoa; phylum Chordata; class Aves; order Charadriiformes; family Scolopacidae; genus Calidris; species Calidris pugnax. The sequence goes on from NW_015090900.1 coordinate 1,477,220, forward strand.
CCTGGGCAGGGACACCTCCCACTAGAGCAGGTTGCTCAAAGCCCCATCCAGCCTGGCCTTGAACCCCTCCAGGGATGGGGCAGCCACAACTTCCCTGGGCAACCTGTTCCAGTGTCTCACCACCCTCATAGTAAAAAATTTCTTCCTGAAGAAGAATTTTTTGGTTTTGGTGGCAGCAGATTCGCACGGGGCCATTTCCAACCCAAACATGGGCAATGGAGGGCAACATCAGGACTTTTCATTCGCTAACTTCAGTGGTGACAAGAACCACTGGGGTCTGTTGGATTCTGCAGCAAAGCAGGTTACTTTTCCCCTCGGTGCATAAAGCTGGCTTGAATTTTGGAGGCCATGGAAGCTGAACGAAGCCATCTGAGCACAGCAAAACCCCCTTTCGGTCTCCAGACTTTGCAAGGGGTCGGTTCTCACCCCAGGAAACCCGAGGGCTCCCATTTCTGCTGCTCAAGGTTCATCCCCATCCTCCCGAGGGGGGGACCTGGGCTGCTTTTCCCAAGGTCCTGGCTGCAGGCGGATGCAGCGCCATGTAAATATTTACTCCCAAACGAACAGCTTGGGGAGAGACTCCGACCTACGTGTGGGTTTTTTGTTTTTTTTTCCCTTCCTGGGCTGTATCTGGGTTACTGCAGCCCCGGCGCAGGGGGGCTGGATGCTCTGCCTGGAGTTACATAAAGCTCCATCCAGCAGCATCTGCTCCTTCCCTGCCCAATGACTCAAAAGCCACCATTTCTGCTCTGCCTCCAGCCTCAGCCTGGGCAGCTGGAGGGATACAGAGGGATTTATAGGGAGGGAAGGGTGCTGGGCACCCAACCCAGCATCCCCACCCCAGGGGGAGAGCTGCTGTCACAGGGAGCCAGATCCCACAGGAGCACTCGCCCGAGGTGATGCTTCTTGCACTGCAGGGAAAGCAGAGGCCATCTCCATGCCTGCTCACTGCAATTTGGGAAACCTTCTCTCAAGGCCACAAGGGGATGATTTGCAGCTCTGGAGGTGGCTCCGGTGCCAAAAACCTACTGCAAAAGGGAGCGGGGAGCATCCCTCTTTGCTGGGCACAGCCTCACCCCAGGGCAGAAAGCCCCAAGGACCAGAGTGTGGCCAGGAGGTGGAGGGAGGTCATTCTCCCCCTCTGCTCTGCACTGGGGAGGCCACCACTGGAATCCTGCGTCCAGTTCTGGGCTCCCCAGTTCAAGAGAGACAGGGAACTGCTGGAGAGAGTCCAGCGTAGGGCAACAGAGATGGTGGAGGGATTGGAGCATCTCCCTGATGAGGAAAGGCTGAGAGAGCTGGGGCTCCTGAGCCTGGAGAAGAGAAGGCTGAGGGGAGACCTTCTTCATGCTTCCAAGGATCTAAAGGGTGGGTTGAGGGAGGATGGAGCCAGACTCTTTTCAGTGGTTCCCAGTGACAGGACGAGGGGCAACGGGCACAAGCTGGACCATGGGAAGTTCCACTCCAATGTGAGGCAGAACTTGTTTGGGGTGAGGGTGGCAGAGCCCTGGCAGAGGCTGCCCAGGGAGGGTGTGGAGTCCCAAATCTGGAGATCTCCAAGCCCCACCTGGATGCTCCTGAGTGATGTGCTCTGGGCAGCCCAGCTTTGGCAGGGCAGTTGGACTGGATGGTCTCTAGAAGGTCCCTTCCAACTCTGACAATTGCATGATTCCGTGACCACGGGCACCGTGTCCTATAGAATCTATAAGGTCTTGGTGTTTCCCCGTCCCACCCATGCCGGGCTTCTCTTCCTCCCCATCACCCCGGCAGCTGCAATATTGCTCCATCCATAGGGCAGGGGACCCAAGGTCAAGCTCCGTCAGAGCTCTGGCAGAGCTCCCCGGGTTGTAAAACCCTCTCTCGAAGCTGCGCAGAAAGAACATTTTAATAACATTTTAATCAAACACTTCAAGAGAACCTTTGAGGAGGGAAGAAAGGAGGAGAAGCCTTCACGTGCTTCCCTGCTCCAGGCCAGGTCTGGGAGATGTCTACGACTCCCACCGCTGGAGTTGGAGCCCTAAGAGCGATCACCACGGCCCTAAGAAATACTGGTGCTTAGAGACAATAAATAAGACATAAAATATAATATATATATGTTAAAATATATATATAAATATAATGCTGTTCCTGGAGGCAGCCTGCACCACGAGACAGTGTGCCAGCCCTGGGGACATACACTATGAGGTCCCCCCCAGCTCCCAAAGCCACCTCCCCAGCTCCTCCCCAGTCCCTGCAGCTGGTGGCCACCAGCCACCACGTCCCTCTCCAGCCACAGGTTGAGTTTGCCCGGGATCAACGTCCCCTCCTTCCACAAGAAGAGGAAGAAACCTGAAGGGGGAGGGAAGAAAACCCACTGGGGTGGTGTTTCGAGTCGGAGCTGGGTCGAGAGAGGGGAGGAAGGAGGACCAGGAGCAGGCGGTGCGGTGGGAAGGGCTCGGTGTATTCATGGTTAAATGGGATGCTCCAGTGGCTTCACCCCAGCACCCACGCACTGGGAGAAAGCCGGGCTGCTTCCAGGAAGGTGCCCGTCAGCTGAGAAGAGGCAGAAGGAATGAGAACGGTTACAAAAGCACCCCGTCCTCCCAGGCTCTGGAAGTTTATTCCAGCGGCTGCAGGCTCCGGCAGGCAGGCAGCCCCGGGAGAGGAATTACACAATTATTAACCAGGGATTAAGCAGCTCTTCCACCCCCTGAGTGATTTTTTTTTTTGCTGGAAGGAGGTAGAGGAGGAGTTAGTCTGAGCGAGGGGGTGGTGAAGCCCCCCCAAGGTGATGCTCGTTGCAGCCCCCGGGGGACCCTTGGGTGCTTGTTTGGGCTGCAGGATGCGTGCTGCGGCGCTGGAAAACACTGGGGAGAAGGCAGGGGAACTGGGAAGGTGCTGGAAAAGCCCTGGGAGAAGGCAGGGGAACGGGGAAGGTGCTGGAAAAGCCCTAGGAGAAGGCAGGGGAACAGGGAAGGTGCTGGAAAAGCCCTGGGAGAAGGCAGGAAAACTGGAAAGGTGCTGGAAAAGCCCTGGGAGAAGGCAGGGGAAGGGGGAAGGTGCTGGAAAAGCCCTGGGAGAAGGCAGGGGAACAGGGAAGGTGCTGGAAAAGCCCTGGGAGAAGGCAGGGGAACGGGGAAGGTGCTGGAAAAGCCCTGGGAGAAGGTGGGGGAACAGGGAAGGTGCTGGAAAAGCCCTGGGAGAAGGCAGGGGAACGGGGAAGGTGCTGGAAAAGCCCTGGGAGAAGGTGGGCGAACTGGGAAGGTGCTGGAAAAGCCCTGGGAGAAGGCAGGGGAACCAGGAAGGTGCTGGAAAATGCCCAGGAGAAGGCAAGGGAACCGGGAAGGGGCTGGAAAATGCCCAGGAGAAGGCAAGGGAACCGGGAAGGGGCTGGAAAATGCCCAGGAGAAGGCAGGGGAACCGGGAAGGGGCTGGAAAATGCCCAGGAGAAGGCAAGGGAACTGGGAAGGTGCTGGAAAAGCCCTGGGAGAAGGCAGGGGAAGCGGGAAGGAGGCGGCGAGGGGGAGCAGGCATGCTCAGAAGGGCTGCCCTTCTGAAGGACACTGCAGAGAGCACTGGGCTGGAGGGGACACACGTGGCTCAGCAGCACCAGGGCCCCTCTAAGGCCACTTTAACCCTTTAGGACACTGGGTTGGCAGGGTCCGGGTGGGCCATACAGAGGGGCAGGCGCCCTGCATCGTCCCCAAACCCATCAGCCCGGCGGCGAGGGATGCAGGAAGGTGGGGGGACCCCACGGGGACACGGGGTGCCCTGCCACACGGATGCTTTGCTGGATGAGCCACAAAGTCACCGATGTGTCACCAGCCACGGGGACTAGTCATCTGCAAAGCCATTACTCAGCACCGTCGCCTACTTTTTCCTCTGCTTAGAAGAAACACAGGGGCAGGGAGGGGGGCTGGGCTCCAGGGTCTGCAAAGCACCGAGACCACCCTGACCTGGTGCTCACACACTGTATTTTGGGGTGATAACGGGTTGAGGATGTGGGGCTAAGCCCCAGAAACAGAACATTTTGCCATTTCCCAGGGGAAAACCCATCTCAGGTTGCAGCTTCTCTCCATTTATCCCCAAAAAGAAAGGGCTGGATTCCTCTCTTCCCCCACTGGCCGATCGGCTGCTGCTGCAGTTGCCCAAAGATCAGCCAGGCTTTGCTGATTGCTGGTGGCCTCTGGCACAAGCCTCATGGGACATCTCAAAGCTGCTGAGAGTGTGTCTCAGCCCCGCTGTGCACCCTCCCTGGTAAAATAGAGTAAAATCCATCACTCTGCCTGCAGAGACAGGGAGCGAGGAGCCTGGGGAAGGGCAGGGAGAGAGAGCTGTGTGCGTCCGGCACCGGCACGGGGACCAGACGTAACGGGGAAGTCTCCAGGGAAGGGGCTGAAAATTGAACTTGCTGGAAAGGAATTAAATAGCTGGTGATTTACACCTAAAAATAGAGCGGAGCCTCGGCTCATGTCACCCTGCGAGGGGGGGGCAGTAAAACCAGGGGACTTAAATTACAGCCGTTACATCTCCCAAGCTCCAACGTCACCGTCTGCCCTGAGCCCCCCGCCCCACCGAGTGCCACCTTGGGAGGGCACATGGGGGGCTCTGCCACAGGTCGGTGGGAAATGAACTGCCCCTCGGCTTTGCCAAATCCTTCTCGGCTTCACCAAATCCTTCTCTGCTTCACCAAACCCTTTTCTTTCTGCTTCACCACGGAGCAGAGCTTTAACGCAGGTCCAGATCTCCTGAGTGCTCTCCTGCCGCTCTCTTTGGGCTGGTTTCAGCAATTTGGGTTGGTTGGAGCAACCTTTAAGAGAAGTATCCCATGGCCTCAACATCCCAAAACGGAAAAGCTTGGATTTTCCACCCCAAAATGATATTTCCTGGTTAGAAGTTGACTTTTTTTGTTGTTGTTGTTTTAAAGATACAGGTACAGAAAGAGCTCCTAAGCAAAACAATTTCCTCCAGATCAACCCAAATGTTTCGTTCAAGCCTCATTATTTTCTTGTCGCTAATTACGAAGAAAAGCCAAGAACCAGGACGATAATTAATTTATCCTGCTTTTTGTGGCTCACTGAGTCAATGCAGACACCACCCAGGGGTCAGCACCCACCCAAATCCTGACGTGGGCAGGGGGAGAGAAGGGAAAAGCAAGACCCCAGCCTTAATTTCGGGGGGAGTCGCTCTTCTGCACCCCAGCCACCTGGGGCTGCGACCAGGTTAAAATCCACGAGCATCCTAAACTGCACTGAATCCTCCTGGCGTTTTCAGTCTGCAAGAAGTGGGGATCCAGGATAACTGTTTTAAGCCGAGAGCATCCACATGGGATGCAGGAGGGGAAGGGGATGCAGGAGGGGAGGGGGATGAATCTCCGAGCTGGGACCCCGCAGGGTCCATCCATCCCAACACAAGGTCCCCAACCACGATTGTGATTGTGACCAACTCCCAGAGCTCAGTTCTGAGCTGGATCCCACCCAACGCCCCTACAAATCCCGTGGCTGCCGTAAATAGCCATTAATAGCCGTTGCTAATTGCCCAAGGTATGGTTTTATTTTCTCTCGGCGTGACGTTCACGGCCCCCTTCCCTACAGACCTTGCTCAAACAGCTGGGTCCCACCTCGCAGCCGCCGAATTGCCCCTTGTTTTCCCTCCCTTCCTCCCGTACTGCAAACAAACTGGGGGCAAATGGAAATTTCCCTGCGATATGGAGACGGAGAGCCGCCTGGTACAGCCTCCAGCTCACTCCATCTCCTGTATTCAGCCCTAACGCCCACGGGGAGGCAAGTGTGCACCAGAAGGTGACCTGCCCGGACCTCTCCTGCTTTGCAGAAGATAAGAACTGGGGTGATAGCATCGGGCCAGCCCACCAATGAGTCAAAAAACCCTGAAAGCTACGGAACAAAAAGCAGCCACCCTCAGGTACCAGCCCTCCAGCGAGTCGGCCACGGCCGCTGAGAACTTGCAGAGCTCGCCAAGGACTCGTGCAAACCGCCTTGGTCAAGCCCTTAAAAGTGAGCAAAAACCAGCCACGTTAGCAAAAGTGAGGTGGTGGGGCCAGTGCAGCATCGCAGCCCTTCATCCCAGGCAACGGGCAGGAGGGTTTTCCACATCTCTATGGCCAGGAGGGGATGCTGGGGTGGATTTTGCAGTGGGGTTGCCATGGCTGATGGCTTCCCCTGGCACCATCCTACCTCGGCAGCAGTTTGGGGCCAGTTCTCACTGGTGGGCATCCCCTGATGGGAGGGGAGACAAGTCTAGATACCCTGCACCCGCTGAGGCTGGTCCCCTGGGCACCTCTGGGGAGCAGAGCCCGCACCCCAGAATAGGAGAAACAGGGAAAAAACTGCAACCAGAGCCTTCCTCCCCGGGAGGATGCTGAGAGCTGCCCCGTGCATGTGGGGGGATGGATGCCAGGGCATCAGCAGGAGCGATGCTGGCCTGGCACTCTGCAAGGGGCCAAGGGGAGGATGGCTCAGAGCTGGTCGGGGGGACAAGACTGTGCTGTTTCATGCCCGGAGCCTTTCCTAGAGCACTTATTTGGAGCCATTTCATGCATTTCAGCTGCCGTGATGAACAACAGCAGTGGGGACTGGTGATAACGGAACGGGTCCGGCCTGCTGTTGCACCAGCTTTTATGGCAGGGTCCATTGGGGAGGGTGGGCAGGGGATACCCCTCCTCCCCATGGCTGGGGGCACAGAGGGAAAGGAGCTGAGCTACGCTGGGCACGAGCCCCCCATGCAGGAATGTGCCTCTGAGTCCTCCATCATCGTGCCAGGGCCTTGCCTTCCCCTGGGGTGCCAGCTCAGCCTCCCCTGGGGTGCCAGCTCAGCCTCTCCTGGGGTGCCAGCTCAGCCCTTCCTGGGGTGCCAGCTCCACCGAGGGCTGTACCAGGCATCGCCTGGCTCCGACAGGATGCAGGGGTGCCAAACTTCACCCCCTGCTGATGCACCCCCCTTCCCAGCCGTGGGCAATGTCAGCAGAGAAATGCCCAAGGACCATGATGGCACCACCAGGGGACCACAAGGTTGTCCTTTGAGCGTTGGGGCTGGACTGGGAGACCCAGAAGCTGGACTGGAAGACCCGGAAGCTGGACAGGGAGACCCAGAAGCATCCCCAAAAAGATGAGCAGCCGGGGGGGAACGCAACCGACGGTGTCACTGCAGCAGAGGGAATCACGAGCCGCATGCAGATGAGCCCAGCTCCCTGCCTGACCTGACACCCCCCTCTTAAGAAGCACAACGCACCCCTTGGCAAAGGAAAATCTCATTTTCTCTGCCCAGAGCCCCGCTGGAAGGTCACCGGGGTGGAGGAGGAGGATGCTGTGCTGCAGCCAAGTGAAACCACTGGGGTGGCAGGACCTGGATGGCAGCGCTGCAGTGCTGCAGAGCGGGAGGAGGATGGATGCAAGGCTCCCTCCCAGGCGTGCAGGGAGAGCCGTGAATCATCGGCAGGCACCCTGGATATCAGCCTGCCAGGATGGGCGGACCCCCCCTTTTTGCAGAAAGCCACTGGAGAGGCTTATAAACAAGCTGTTTACGCAGACCCAGAGAGCTTCCAACGACAAATAACAAGGAGACATCCCTTCCCTGGAGCCCGATCCAGGCTCAGCACCAACTCGCCCCTCCAGCCACAAAACCAGGGACGGTTTGCCCGCTCAGTTATTCCCCCCCATCCAAAGGGGTTGTCCTCCCTCTCTCTTCCCGAGGCAGCTCAGGGAAGCCCTCCCAGACCTTCTCATGGTCCAACGCCCGGCGTTCCCCACTGCCCTGCAAACCAGACAGCAACCATTTGCTGCCCACGACTTTGCAGGGAAGTGCCAAAGAGCCGCCGGCGATTCCTCCCAATTAAACCTCACCGCCCTGACCCAGAAGGTCTGGTCAGCCAGGCCAGCCAGCGACAGCCCGAGCCCTCTCTAATCTTCCCCCCCTCTGCCTTCCCCAACTCTAAAAGAGACACTAATTAATTAAGATCAACCTCATGGTCCAACGCCCGGCGCTCCCTGCTGCCCTGCAAACCAGACAGCAACCATTTGCTGCCCACGACTTTGCAGGGAAGTGCCAAAGAGCCGCCGGCGATTCCTCCCAATTAAACCTCACCGCCCTGACCCAGAAGGTCTGGTCAGCCAGGCCAGCCAGCGACAGCCCGAGCCCTCTCTAATCTTCCCCCCCTCTGCCTTCCCCAACTCTAAGACACTAATTAATTAAGATCAACCCAACCTAAACAGTTCGCTCCGCCGTGCTGCGGGGAGCAGCTTGCAGCAAGCCCTAATTGTGGTGCTGGCACACGTCAGTGGGAAAGGGACCCATCCTGCTCCCACACAGCCTCTCTGGGTGCTCTCACCCTCTGCTTTCGCTCCTCTTGGGCTGGGGTTTAGGTGAGACTCAGCTTAGGAACCAGTCTGCCCGGGCTTCCAGCTCCTCCCAGCAGAGCTGGACCTCTCCTGGGGCACCCACTGCAAAGAGCCAGGTTTGTGTCCAGTTTTGGGCCCGCAGCCTCTCTGGGTGCTCTCACCCTGTGCTTTCACTCCTCTTAGGCTGGGGTTTAGGTGAGACTCAGCTTAGGAACCAGTCTGCCCGGGCTTCCAGCTCCTCCCAGCAGAGCTGGACCTCTCCTGGGGCACCCACTGCAAAGAGCCAGGTTTGTGTCCAGTTTTGGGCTTCCTACCATAAAAAAGACATCGAGGTGCTGGAGCGGGTCCAGAGAAGGGCGACAAAGCTGGTGAGGGGTCTGGAGCACAAGTCTTATGAGGAGAGGCTGAGGGAGCTGGGGGTGTTCAGCCTGGAGAAGAGGCTGAGGGGAGACCTTATTTTCTCTCCAACTCCCTGAAAGGAGGGTGTAGAGAGATGGGGGTCGGTCTCTTCTCTCAAGTCACAGGCGACAGGATGAGAGGAAACGGCCTCAAGTTACGCCAGGGGAGGTTCAGGCTGGATATTAGGAAAAATTTTTCCACCGAAAGGGTTCTCAGCCATTGGAATGGGCTGCCCAGGGAGGTGGTGGAGGCACCATCCCTGGAGGTGTTCAAAAGAGGGGTTGATGTAGTGCTGGGAGATGTGGTTTAGTGATGGTGTTGCTTTTTGTTTGTTGTGTGGGTGTCTATTTTTGTCAAAGTCAGGTTGACGGTTGGACAAGATGATCTTGAAGGTCCCTTCCAACCTGGAAGATTCTGTGATTCTGTGATTCTTTTATTAGGCCTGCTCAAAATGCTCAAGTCCAGCTGCTGCCGCTCTCCTGGTGTTTTGGAAGGATCTAAACCCCAATGAGGACGCTGTTGTCCTGTAGAAAACTCCGTGGGGTTTTTTGGTATAAATGATGTGTGCCGGGGAGAGCCCAGCCTTGCTGTCTTGCCTGCTTGATGCACCCATCCCGAGATGGTGGAGGAGGCTTAAAATGAGTCTTGGAGCAAGAGCAGGAGGAATTTGACATGGCAGTTTGTCCCCGCGTGCCTCCGTTCCTGCCTGCCCAGCCCCTGCTGGACGGATGCCACAGGCTGGTAAAGATTCACAGGGTCCCGCCTTAGAAAAACCCTGCGTGGAGCTGCCTGAAGGCTTCAAACAGGTTTGTTAATCTCAGCCTGTGGTTTGGGAGCGGCCTCGTAACGTGCCCGTTAGAGGAATGTAGGCACCGAGTCCAGCGGGGGTTGGGGTTACCGGAATACCCTGCAGTCACCGGAGGTTTCTAATAGCCAAGCTTGGCACGTAGCACCCAACCCTCAACCGGTTCCTCAAAGCTCCTCTGGAGGAGAACGTTGGGTTTCGCAGCACCTCGTGGTGGCCCAGCTCTGGAGCTGGAGGAGCCGTTCTGTTCACAGCTGGGCACGGCTGGGACTGGAAGAGGTTTCTTCAAGGTGTGATGGGTCCAAGCTTTGAAGCCTCCTGACCCATCACCACTTGCTCCTGCAGCATCTCCAGTTGGCCCCGCGTTTTCCTCCCTGTTTAAAAAAGCTGTAGCTGCTGTGCGAGAGTCCAGGGCGCCGTGGGTTTCTCAGTCTTTAATCGCAATTAGGACGTTCTTAATATCTGCTTTTCTTGCAGAGTGTCCTTGGCTTTTCTTCTGATTTGAAGGAGAAGCGTTATCTAAACATAGGACTGGAAACTGGGAGCTGCTGGGATCTCACACCAGCTCTCGCGCCGTTCACTTGGGGACTGGGGCAAGTCCATTTAATGTCTTTTGTTTCTCATTTCCTTTTTACAGCTGGGAGGAAATTAATACCAGCTCTATAAAAGACTCCCAATTGATCTGTTAATTTCTTGTGAGTGCTTCGGAGATAAAACGAGGGTACGTGCCTTTGCTGCCTCGCTTCTCCCTGCTCTCAAAAAAACAATATTCAAGTGTTTCTACTAAACATCTCCGTCTGTGGATTGCTGTCACGGCACGTTATGGCAGTGCCCGGGCACCTTCTCCTCCCAGGAGGCTGATGCTGGCATCGTTGGCATCCCCAGTGTGTTCCCAAGTGCTCTCTCCACCCAACCACGGTGCCGTTGGGCAAGTGGCCGGCTGTGGACCACCCCAGCCTGGTGGGAGGGGGGACGTTGGTCCCAAAAGGCTGCTGTGGTGCCCATCACCTCCCGCAAGGTGATCCCTCAGGGATATCATCTGTGGATGCTTCCAGGAGCATCCCTGGGGTCATCCTGCTGTGCCACCGCTGCACGTCACGCCTGGGGCCACACCGGTGCCCTGGTGCGACGTACGTGAGGGGGGAAAAATGCACAAAAAAACGGGCTTTTTCAGGCTTGCCTGTGAGTTGGGAGCTGAATCAGGGGTGGGTGAATCAGGGTGAATACAATCGCTCCTCCCTGCCCTGCCCTGCCTGCGAGGGCAGCCTGGCACTTGCCTGCCTGTTTTCGGGAGGTTTTCCTGGATACGGGTCTCCCCCCAAAACAGAATCACAGAATCTTCTAGGTGGGGCCTCACCAGTGCCCAGTACAGGGGGATGATCACCTCTCAGGCCCTAACGCTGTTCCTGATACAGGCCAAGATGCTGTTGGCCTTCTTGGCCACCTGGGCAAGAAAGAAGGGACCCTTCTAGACATGGGAAGGTCTAGAAAAACTGCTTATGCTCCAGGGAAAGAGGGGTTTGGGAGCTAAACATGACCAGCCACACTCCTCCTGGATCGCTGCAGCCGTGGCAGGACGCGCTGGATGCCATGAATAGCTGGGTGAGGAGGGGTCAGCACCACATGGAGGCCTCAAGCTGGGGGATTTCGATGACAAAACCATCTGAATTCTTTTCGACGTGGTGCAGAGTTAAACCTCTCGCTGTGTAGTGTGGATACGCACAGAATCTTCATGGTTGGAATCACAGAATCAGAATCACAGAATCTTCTAGCTTGGAAGGGACCTTAAAGATCATCTTGTCCAACCGTAAAACCCTCAAAGGAAGGGACCTTTGAGATGATATCGAGTCCAACCACAAAAAAACCCCAAAAAACCAACACACACACCCCCCCAAACACACCTCAACAACCTCAGGCACTAGAGCATGCCCTGAAGGGCCAGGTCTACACGTTTCCTAAATACCTCCAGGGATGGTGACTCCCCCACCTCCCTGGGCAGGCTGTTCCAGTGCCTGACCACCCTCTCAATAAAGTCATTCTTCCCAATATCTACTCTAAACCTCCCCTGCCCCAACTTCAGACCTTTTCCTCTGCTCCTGTCATGATTCCCTTGGGAGAAGAGGCCAACCCTCACCTCTCTGCAACCTCCTTTCAGGGACTTGTAGAGGGCAATGAGGTCCCCCCTCAGCCTCCTCTTCTCCAAACTCAACATGCCCAGTTCCCTCAGCCTCTCCTCGTTTGACTGTTCTCTACTGAATTGCTCTGGAGCAGAAGGAACTCAAGGCGATGAGAAGAGACGGTACTTGGTCACCCAAAATAAAGGTGATGGTCACTCTCCCAGCTCTGTCCCCTCAACCCCATGGCCTGGCATTTAACCCATGGCTCCCGCTGGCCCTCCAAGCCTCGGGAAGAGTTAAAAGCTGAGCCAGCCCGAGGTGACCAGGGACAAGCTCTCCAGGCAGAGCCATGCCAATCGCCCTTCCCAGGAAGGGCAGATTTCCTACTGGGAACACGGGCAGGAAAGACAAACAAAAGCTTTTCAGGAAATAACCTGTTGGTCTCCACTCCGACGACGACGGGGCGGGAGGCGGTAATTGCAATTAGCACTGATTACTACTGGGCTTTGCAAACCCGGACGAAGCCACACCACTCGCAGCACACGCCAGCAGGGAGAGGAGAGCCAAGGCGAGCGCCCGCCGACACCTTCGCCTCTTCCCCCGGCTTTTGGCCACGTGGAGATCCCACCAGCTGAGCCCAGGCTGGTGAGAACCATCCCCTTCAGACACCATTCCAACCTTCCAGCATCTCCCCCTGTCCCCCCGCCCTGAGCTGGGATGCAGGCGATGCTATTTCACACCCAGCCAAGCTACCAGAAGAGCTCCCAGGAGCAGATGCTCTCCCTTCTCCGCAGGATTCACAGGCAGGAGAGGAGCCCAAACGCTGCAAAACGCTTCCCCCCCCACCTCCAGGGAGCAGGGCTGCCGTGGGAAAAGCACTCTCAAGGGAAACTGAGGCACCAGCAGGGCTGGATACACCAGCTCATCTCTTGAAAGACCTGGGGGTGCTTAAGTCTGTGCCCGTGGCGTTCGTGCTGTTAAAACCTCCAGCAGCAGGGTGGGAAGCTGCCGTCTCTCCAAACACATCATTAAGATTTAGCGTGTCGTGACTCCGAAATGCCAAATGATTCCAGGCACTGAAAAAAAAAAAAACAACCCACCCTGCAGTAAATCTGCAAAAGGGAGTCTGCTCCTGCCAGCGTCTTGCAGGCTCGGTGAAGAGAGGGGGATTATTTCCCCACCAGCACCCTCTGCTAAGCAGAATTGAAGAGCTGTCCCCCGAGGTTGATCGCATTGCGACTTTCTGGAGACAAAGACCATTGATGCTCTGATGTTTATGAGTCACTTCTGGGCAACCCAAGGAAACGCATTTGTTCTCTTCCGATTACAAAAAGTACTCTGCATCCTCCGGCTTTCCGCTCGGGGATCTCAAAACATCACCTCCACGTCAAACAAGTCCCTACCTTGTCCCCACCGATTCCATCACACGGGTGGGTCAAGCTCTCTTGGGAAGCAACCCCAAGCCATGGGGTGGCAAATCCCCAAAGGTGACACACCACTGAAGGTGACAGACCTCCAGATTTATTCTCACTTCTCCACTCCAAGCAACCATCAGTTTTCACTCTCACCTTCTCTGACAAACAGGCAGCGGTGTGTGTGTGCGTGCCCGTCTGTCGAGCTTTTCGTTTCATTTCTTCCTTCCCAGGCAGAAACACAAGGAATCACGGAATCACCGAATCATGGAACTGTCAGAGTTGGAAGGGACCTTCTAGAGATCATCCAGTCCAACCCCCCTGCCAAAGCAGGGCTGCCCAGAGCACATCACTCAGGAGCATCCAGGTGGGGCTTGAAAATCTCCAGATTTGGGACTCCACACCCTCCCTGGGCAGCCTGTCCCAGGGCTCTGCCACCCTCACCCCAAACAACTTCTGCCTCACATTGGAGTGGAACTTCCCATGGTCCAGCTTGTGCCCGTTGCCCCTCGTCCTGTCACTGGGAACCACTGAGAAGAGTCCGGCTCCATCCTCCCTCAACCCACCCTTTAGATCCTTGGAAGCATGAAGAAGGTCTCCCCTCAGCCTTCTCTTCTCCAGGCTCAAGAGCCCCAGCTCTCTCAGCCTTTCCTCATCAGGGAGATGCTCCAATCCCTCCATCATCTCTGTTGCCCTACGCTGGACTCTCTCCAGCAGTTCCCTGTCTCTCTTGAACTGGGGAGCCCAGAACTGGAGGCAGGATTCCAGTTGTGGCCTCCCCAGTGCAGAGCAGAGGGGGAGAATGCTCTCTCGACCTCCTGGCCACCCTCTTCCCTACACAGCCCAGGATCCCATTGGCCTCTTGGCCACAAGGGCCC
>NW_015090900.1:1491347-1500757 GCF_001431845.1 Calidris pugnax
TCTAGAGCCCATCCAGTCCAACTCCCCTGCCAAAGCAGGGTTGCCCAGAGCACATCACTCAGGAGCATCCAGGTGGGGCTTGAAGATCTCCAGAGAAGGGGACTCCACACCCTCCCTGGGCAGCCTCTGCCAGGGCTCTGCCACCCTCACCCCAAAGAAGTTCTTCCTCACATTGGAGTGGAACTTCCCATGGTCCAGCTTGTGCCCGTTGCCCCTCGTCCTGTCACTGGGAACCACTGAGAAGAGTCCGGCTCCATCCTCCCTCAACCCACCCTTTAGATCCTTGGAAGCATGAAGAAGGTCTCCCCTCAGCCTTCTCTTCTCCAGGCTCAAGAGCCCCAGCTCTCTCAGCCTTTCCTCATCAGGGAGATGCTCCAATCCCTCCATCATCTCTGTTGCCCTACGCTGGACTCTCTCCAGCAGTTCCCTGTCTCTCTTGAACTGGGGAGCCCAGCACTGGACACAGGATTCCAGTTGTGGCCTCCCCAGTGCAGAGCAGAGGGGGAGAATGACCTCCCTCCACCTCCTGGCCACACTCTTCCCTCCGCAGCCCAGGATCCCATTGGCCTCTTGGCCACAAGGGCCCATTGCTGGCTCCTGGAGAGTTTACTTTCCACCAGGACCCCCAGATCCTTCTCCTCAGAAGTGCTTTCCAGCAGGTCCATCCCTAACCTGTAGTGGTGCCTGGGGTTCTTCCTCCCCAGGTGCAGGACCCTACACTTGCCCTTGTTGAACCTCATGAGGTTCTTCTCTGCCCAGCTCTGTCAGCCAGTCCTCCCAGTTTGGTACCATCACGGAACTTGCTGAGGATACACTCCATCCCCTACACGCATTCACCTGCCTGAGGAAAGAGCAGAAGAACAAAACACGGCGAGATAGCCATCCCTCAGTTAACACATGACTGGAAGACATGGGGAAATTAAGAGAGATAAGCAAGATACCAACCACCACGTAGAAGAGACCGCCATCGTGGGTTGCCTAAGGCGGTTTATCAGCCGCCAGAGGACCAAGCATCGACACTTGGTCTGAGCCAAACCATCACCACAACTTCCCTGCTCCTCTGCCCTTCCCTTCGAGGCTGCTCGGCCCAGATTTCAAAACACCCAGGCTGTTATCAAACCTCCACCGGCAGCTTTGAGCTGCCCATGGGTGAGAAGGACCCACGGGTGACCCCGGCAGCCCCACGAAGCCAGAGGTGGAACCCAGTTCCCTCTCTGCTCGGCCAGGCTGGGTGTTTCATTGTGTATTCCGGGTGGATTTTAGTTTTTTATTTGAACAAATTAAGCCTTAGGGACGCAAAAGAGAAAAGAAAAAAAAAAAAAAAAAATGTTTACGAGGCAGCTGCAGTAATTCATCCTTGTTATTGCTGACTTTTAAAGTTTCCTCTCTCTGTCCCCACAGCTCCAACAGCAAAGGACCGGCTCCTGCGTGACCCTGGGACAGTCTCTACGGCCTCCACCACCTCCAGCCAAACCCCAGGACTTGCAGGAGGGAAAAGGGAAAGGATTATGTTAAGGAAATCCTCCTTTTGCAAGCCTAATGAGCCTCTGGTTTATACAAATGCCATTGAGATGTCTGTCTCTCTGGCTCCAGGCCCTTGGTGCCCCAGGTTTATACTCTCACAACCCAAGGAATGACACTCTCTCCTTCCCTCCGCCACCACCCGCTTTCCCCTTCTCCTACAAGTCATTCTCAATCCCCGAGGGACTCTGTTTAGCCATGCTAATTGCAGGCAAAAGACTCCTTCTCCACCCCACTAATTCCCAAAGGAACTCCAGCACCTCTGGGGATGGTGGATAAGCCACGCGGTTGGGTGCCTGGGCAATCTGGGACTGAGGACACAAACTAAACCAGCCAAATATCAGCACCTTCTTCTTCTTCTACCCCGTAAACCACTCAGGACGTGTTGCTGGAGGTCTCGGGGAGGGGGACAACCACCCGACACCTCCCTGAAAAGCCAGGTCAGCACCCATCTGGGCTATGGGTGTTGCAGGACTTGGCGAGTCAACACTCAATCCCAAATTCCACCTGCAGACTGGGGGGGAACCGGCAGCCCCATCCCCTGGCCCCCAGCAGGAGATGTTCGAGCCTTCGTCGATAAATGGGATGAAACAAGACCTTTGGTTCCTTAAGGTGCAGAAAGCAGAGGGGTGAATGGAGCACCACCACGGGCGACAGGGTCCCTGCAGGGGGGGGCAAAGCCATGGCTGCAAACCGAGTGTAATTCTGCTTTAATGGACATCAGGGCTCACGGGGGAGGTGTGGGCTGTGATTTCAGCCAGGTTCAGCTTTTCCCACTCCATCACCATCCCGCGTTTCACAGCGGGAACCTTTCACTCTTCCAGCCCTAATTAATCTAATGGTTTTCTCAGAGCCGAGGAGGGAACAGCTTGGATGGTTTCTTTTGCTCAGACACCAGCAACGGGTAGATCGGGGTGGGGGGAAAAAAAATGTTCTTTCTGAGATGGCAAAGCAGAGAGAAAGGGAAACCACCGACATCATTCCTCGACGAGGAAGCAGGAATGCAACAAGTCTGCATCAGAAGAGGCTGTTTAAATTCATTCTCATGACAATTTACGCTTTTGTGACACCAGCTGCACCAGGATTTCAAAATCCTTTCCGGACAGTTATTCATCAAGCCTCAATTCCGCTGCAGAGCGGCCACCAATCCAAACGGGGAAATGTTTGGGGTGATCTCAGACCACACACCACTCTGGTGTCTTCAGCCCACACACGAAATAAGCCGGGGCTGCCTCTTGCCAGCGGGGCAGGTTTGAAGACAAACATCTCCCTCCGGCTCCGCCGGGGAATCCGCATCAACTGGTGCCACGGATCCAGAAGAACCAGCCCACGGAGCCTCCGGCAGCCCTTCCCACCAGCCAAGCTTTGCTGATGGCCATCCCCAAAGACTCCTGCCCGACGCAGCCCTGCCTGGCGCCCACAAGAAGTCAACCTTGTGGTGGCAGAAGGAGAAGAGAGATAACCTCCAGCACGCTCATCCCCTACGTCAAACACATGTATTTCCAACGCGATGACGAAGGCTGGGGTGACGCACGTCTTCAAACGCTTCTTTGCTGTCCCCTTTCCAAGCTTTCCAGGCAGCACCAGTGTCCCCAAGCTTCACTCTGGGGCGTTTTCCGCCATGTCTGGTCTCCAGATCCAGTTCTGCACCCTGTGCCACCACCACAACAGGTTTCTTACCCTTCTTATTGCCCCTCGCCCAAACAAACCATAGAATAATAGAGTAATTTGGGTTGGAAGGGATGTTAAAGACCACCCAGTGCCACCCCCTGCCCTGGGCAGGGACACCTCCCACCACACCAGGTTGCTCCAAGCCCCCTCCAACCTGCCCTTGAACCCCTCCAGGGATGGGGCAGCCACAGCTTCTCTGGGCAACCTTCCCCAAATCTCATCTCAACCTCCCCTCTTTCAGTGTCAAACCCTTCCCCCTCATCCTATCACTACATGCCCTTGGAAAAACTCTCTCTCCAGTCCCAGTCCTCAAGCCCCTGACTCCCAGTCTCTATAATACCCCTGGGGTGGCCCCTCCAAAAGCCCCGGGTTCAGGGGAGGGGTGTGGGCTGCTAAAAGCATTTGAAAAGCCCCCAAGTGTTTTAGCCCCCAAATCTCGCTGCCAGCCAGCAGCCCGCCAGCCTCTAAAAATGTTTCTCCAGCAGTTTTGAGATCGTCCCTGCTCCTCCCAGCACAGGAGCCACCCCACCGTGACCACAGCCTCTGGGGCTCCACAACCCCTCTTGCATCCGTCATGTTTTGCTCTCCTTTTCCCAGCTCCTATCACCAACCCACAGGCACCAGGAACTTCCTTAATCTTGCTCCTCCCCAGACACCAGCCGCGATGGGGACGGTCGGCACAGGCCAAAGGCAACGATCGCTGGAGGAGCAGCACCCAACACCAGAGCCTGACGCTGGGACACCCCGTAAACTGGGCTGAAATGTGTCACCAAAGCACCCCCAAAGCAGCAGCGTGTCACAGAATGACATGGGGTGATCACCTCTGGAGATCATCTCCTCCAACCCCCCTGCCAGAGCAGGTCCACCCAGAACAGGTCCCACAGGAACGTGTCCAGGTGGGGTTTGAATGTCTCCAGAGAAGGAGACTCCACCACCTCCCTGGGCAGCCTCTGCCAGGGCTCTGCCACCCTCAAAGTGAAGAAGTTCCTCCTCATGTTGAGATGAAACTTCTTATGTTCAAGTTTGTGCCCGTCACCTCTTGAGCTGTCCCTGGGCACTACTGAGAAAAGACTGGCCCCATCCTCCTGACACCCACCCTTTAAGTATTTATAGGTGTTGATCAGATCCCCCCTCAGTCTTCTCTTCTCCAGTCTAAAAAGACCTAAGTCCCTCAGATGCTCCAGGCCCCTCATCATCTTTGTAGATGTGTTATGTGTCCCCTGATAACACACCACCGCCGGCAGCTTCGGGTTGCTGTCTTGGGTTGAGTGACACAGGACTAACTTTTCTTCTAAAGCTGGGGAAAACTGCACTTTTAGAAGACTCTAGTGTCTGAATTTCTGAAAATATTTACTTTATAGCCAGCCAGGCTGTGGGATTCAAGGTCTTGGCGTCTTCAAGCCTTGCACGGTGCACTGATATAATTCTAATTCTTCTATATTTTATATCAGTATCAGGATTAATACTAGTTCTTTAGTGTCACTGTTAATTATTTATTCTTATTCTATTAAATCTATTTATATTTCAACCCCCATGGGTTTTTTGTGTGCCCCCTTTCTGGGTGGGGAGAATCACAGAATCTTCACGGTTGGAAAGGACCTCTGAGGGGCCACCGGGTGATAGAATAATTGTCCAAATGACAGTAAATTGTTATGGGTTTTCTCAAACCATAACAGTTGCCTTTCTCCTCGCTTGGCACAGACCCTCTCCCCATCTCGCTTTACACCAGCCCCACAATCCAACAGTGGAATGGCCAAGGTGCTCCAAGGAGGATGGGAAGGTCTCAGATGCTGGGGACATCTGAGTGTCGACAGACAGCCCCGCAGAGAGACAACAGGGCATGTCTCCATGGAAGGATGGAAATACGAGGTGTGTTTGGGAGACAGAGGTAACCCCAGCTCTTCTCCAAGGTGGGGCTGGTGGTTTCCAATAGAGCTCTGGCCACCGGGCCCCAGCCCGTGTCGGCACAGCCAGCAAAGGGACTGCTAATCACAATCGGTTATCTCCATTCCTGACTCACTTCTTCCCTTTCCCCTGAATCGGAATAAAATATTTGCAGTCCAACCTGAACAGCCCTGAACGTCGCCTGGAGACTCGAGAGCCAAAAGGTCAGTTCTCAGAGTCCAGAAAGCAGGTTCTTGTGCTGAGAGACCTCACCACCCCAGCCCTTCCCTACCACTCCTTGGGCACGACACGAAGGAAACCCTTCCAATATCCTCGCAAAACCTTGGAGATTTGGCTTCTGATTTGGGTGCTTCACAAAGGTCTGACCTTCTGCAGCAACGCAACAGGTTGAGTCAAAGTCTGGTTGCAACCCTCAGCAGCGAAAGCTTCTCCAGTTTTACCGGCAAAGCCAAGCCACAACAGACGGCCCCGCAGAGAGACAACAGGGCATGTCTCCATGGAAGGATGGAAATACGAGGTGTGTTTGGAAGACAGAGGTAACCCCAGCTCTTCTCCAAGGTGGGGCTGATGGTTTCCAGTAGAGCTCTGGCCACCGGGCCCCAGCCCGTGTCGGCACAGCCAGCAAAGGGACTGCTAATCACAATCGGTTATCTCCATTCCTGACTCACTTCTTCCCTTTCCCCTGAATCGGAAAAAAATATTTGCAGTCCAACCTGAACAGCCCTGAACGTCGCCTGGAGACTCAAGAGCCAAAAGGTCAGTTCTCAGAGTCCAGAAAGCAGGTTCATGTGCTGAGAGACCTCACCACCCCAGCCCTTCCCTACCACTCCTTGGGCACGACACGAAGGAAACCCTTCCAATATCCTCGCAAAACCTTGGAGATTTGGCTTCTGATTTGGGTGCTTCACAAAGGTCTGACCTTCTGCAGCAACGCAACAGGTTGAGTCGAAGTCTGGTTGCAACCCTCAGCAGCAAAAGCTTCTCCAGTTTTACCGGCAAAGCCAAGCCACCACCAGATGTGGTCTGCACGGAGCTGGTGGGGCTTGGGAAAGGCAGGGTTGGAGCTGTTCCCTCACCCTCTCTTCTCCCACACAGCCTTAAAATACCGTATGAGTACTAAGTAAAGCAGCCAGCACCAGCCTTCCACTCCTCTACCGGGATTAGCAAAGCAGAAACAGCCCACGCCTGCTGGACACGCTTGGGTGACAAGTCCCTCTGTCCCCACAAAGCCACCGGTGAGTCCTCCAGGAACCAACCCCCTTTGAGTCATTTTACAAAAAAAAAACTGCATCAAGAGGAGAAGGGCTCAGCTCACACCTTGGATTTCTCCAACTCACAGTTAGGGCTGCTGGGGAGAGGATAAATCACCTGGAAGGGACAACTCCCAGACTCAGTTAAGCCTGAAGAGCTGCCTGAAGTGTCAAGAGGCCCCTTCCCTGGAGATATTCAAGGAGAGGCTCGATGAAGCCCTGGGCAACCTGGTCTAGTTGGGGGTGTCCCTGCTGACTGTGGGGAGGTCGGACTAGATGGCCTTTGGAGGTCCCTTTCGGCCTGGGCAATTCTATGATTCTATGATAAGACTGATAAGGGGAAACTGAGCAACAGGACAAGGGTCAGGTTGCGTCTCCTTGACCCAGAGAAGAGCCTTGTAAGCACTTCTGAGCTCCTCTACGTGGTCACCCTGCACCATGCCAGTGGAGGACACCCAGAAACCATTTGCAGGGTTGAAGACAAGGGGTTTGCAGCAACACGTGGCTCGATCGCCAGCCCCAACCCAGCCAAGGGGCAGGCTGAGCAGGAGGAGAAGCTGGAGAAGGGAAGTTGGGAGGTGCCAAGCTGTCACGCACACCCCACGCCGCACCAATTCCCCCCTCTTGGAGAAAAGAGGGGAAACCTCAGGATTTCACAGGGGTTATTCCGACGCAGCGACAGGGAGGGAGAGAGGAAGCGTTGCAAATCCCTGCTCTGCTCATCCTCCTCCTTCCCCTGTACGTGCAACCTCCAAGCTCCAAACCCTGCCCGATTTAGGGAGCCTGGAGAGGTGTGTGCCTCATCCTGCCACGGGAGACAGACTGGCAGGGGCGTGCAGCAGTGCCTGGTTGTGTAAGAGCTATCCCTGGCTGAAAAAAAACCACCCAAACAACAAAACAACTCGTATTTTGCTGCTCCTGCACAACCTTTTCTGATCCAGGGAGGGGATCGAACGGGGACGGTGTTCAGACACTGAGCAGGGAGATATATTTTGCAGGTCACGAGCAGAGGGAGCCTGAATATTCAGCTGTACCAGCCACTCGGGGGACTACGTGCCAAGACAACATGAACAAGCAACGTTACCCCCTCCCTTAGAGGCACCTTCAAAACCCTGGAGGGGAGCCCAAGGGAAAAGATGCCCCAGAACCTCTCTGCTGAGATGATTTGGGCACCATCAGCATCCTTGGAGCTCTGCAGATCACCCCGGCGCATCGTCTCCTAAAAGGACCCTTGCCAAACTCGCACGGCGGCTCCTCCTAAAATATACCCTTTTAAAGGCGCAGTCTTGCATAATGCTTTCAGCACGTAAGAACCGCCGGGGGCTCAGCTCCTCGCCAGAAATAACTTTTTCCCTGCAGCACAACCCGGCCCGAAACTTCAGGCAAAGAGGGTGGAAGAAAACACCTTCCTGCAGCGCCCCGATGACAACAGAGGGTGCCCATGGGAGGGGGCTGGGGGGTCGGCAATGCCCCCCGTGCCCCCCACCACCTCCGTCCTCCAGGGAAGCCACTTTACGTTGCCCGTTCTGGTGTTTTTCAGGGGTGGTTTCTCCCAAGCAGCTCTGAGCAGGGCCGCAGCCGTTAGCCCCTCCTTTCTCCGCCAGCTTCCGCACAGATACTTCTGATTTCATCACTCGGGGAGGCAGGAGGATTGAAAACGCGGTGCAATAGCCCCGAAGAGCTACCAGAGGTCGCTTAACGTGAGGCTTGGGTGAGCCCTGGGGAAAAAGGAGATTTCGCCCACCAGGCACCTCCGTCCTTAAACCCCCCCCTCCCCGAAATCACGTCGGGGGAAGCTGGGATGGGAGAAAACCCCATGGATCCCGCCTGGTTTCCACTCTGCCCCCACTGCTTGGTCTCACCCAGACAGGCAGGAAGCCTCCGGGGCTGAAGGGTTTGCTCTCCTGCGTCTACATGTAAATAAAACACCCAGGAGGGATTGGGAAAATGGGGCTTTACCTGCCCACGCACGGTCCCAGCAGGCTGGGAAGGGGATGAGGTATTTTAAGAAGCTGGGCAGGGAGGATCTGAGCTCCTGGGGGTCCCTCAGACCCCTGCAGGCATGGTCTCCAACAACCACCAGCTTCAAAAAGCTCCTAAAGCAAGGTTTCAACCAGCCTTCCATGAGGAGCGCTGCCGTTAGCGTTATTAAATCGCTGCTGTTAATTGAGGAGGAAAATGAAGGAAAAGCAGAGCTCCCCTCCCTCCCATCACCCACTGGGAGGCAGGGACAGGCAAAAATTTCACCTGCCCTCTTGGGCTTCATCACCACCGAGGGGGACCAGGGCCAGCTGGACCTTTGGCACGGCCAGAGGACAGGTCGGACCTGCCGGTGCCAGCGAGCTGGGGGAGCAGTTCCATCACTTTTGGGGGTGGGGGGGGGAGTAATTCGGTTGGTATTGATCCAGCTGCAGAAGTTTGGAAACCACTTTGTCAACAACCACCCAGCCCTGGGCAGAAACTGCTGCTTTCCCAGAGAGGGGGTCACGGCAGCGGGTGACTTTTGCCAACCCGCTGGGAACACTCAGCATCCCTAATGCAGGAATCCTCCGGCCGCTGCTTTTTTTGCAGCAGAGCCGGGTTCGCTGCGGAAGGAGGGGGAGGAAGGGGAGGCTGAAGGGCTTGGGAGGTTTTTAAGTGACTTCTCCAAGGTTACAAAAGGCATCTGTGGTTGAGAAAAAGGAAGCCAAGACACAAAGTGGATGCTTCCTCCCTCCCGAGTGCCAAAGGGAGGAAAGGAAACCTGGTCCAGGCAGGGGATGGTCAGGGGTTGGGGAGCAGCATCCTCAGCCCCACTCCTGGGGGGTGAGAGGAGCAAGAAGGAGCTGGGGTGCTGCTCCCCTGGCTGCCAGGCCTACAGCTGAGAGCCAAGGTCGTGGGGAGAGCAGTGCCCACCCCTGCCCCGGGGTGCCTGGGGGTTGGGGGTTGCATAGGATGCGGAGGGCAATTTGCCCTGGGATGCTGGGGGGTCCCACCCTGAGATGCTCCAGGAGCTCTGCCCTTGGGATGCTCGGGGGGTCTGTCCTTGGGATGCTTGGGGGGGTCCGTCCTTGGGATGCTCCA
>NW_015090900.1:1500922-1501625 GCF_001431845.1 Calidris pugnax
GGGGGGGAGATTGTCTCCTTGGGATGTTTGGGAATGCCCATCCCATTCAGCTGGGGGGGGTCCCACCCTAGGATGCTCAGGGCGTCCTTCCTTGGGATGCCAGGATGCTCACCCCATGAAACTGGGGGTCCCTCCCCGGGGGGGGGTGTCTCCTTGGGATGTTCGGGAATGGCCATCCCATTCAGCTGGGGGGGTCCCACCCTGGGATGCTCCAAGGGTCCCTCCTTGGGATGCCAGGATGTTCACCCCATGAAACCGGGGGTCCCTCCCCAGGGTGCTGGGGTGGGTGTGGGGGGGTGTTCCCTCCCCAGTGCCCTTCCCGGGGGGGTGACAGGGTGAGTGCCCACCACGCTGCCGCCGCTGACCTACCCAGCTTCATGAGACAGGCCAGCAGGATCCAGAGGGAGATCTCGAAGGGGATGCGGACGTGCTCGTAGTCGATGCCCAGGACGGGGAAGGCTTTGCGGGGCTTGGTGTGCCCCTCGCCCGAGCCGTTGGCCCCCTGCTTGTTGAGGGGATGAATCTCCTGGGCGGAGGCGGGGGGGGCGGGGGGGAAACCCCCCGCCATCATATCCCCCGGTTGCGGGGGTCGTTGTTCCTGGGGGGGCTCGGAGGCCAGCAGCGGCCCCAGCAGCAGCAGGGCCCAGGGGAGGGCGCGTAGGGCCGCGGGGCCCATGGCGGCGGAGGGGAAAGATGGTGGTGG
>NW_015090900.1:1502758-1507563 GCF_001431845.1 Calidris pugnax
GGTGCAAAATAAATGGGTTTTGCAGGCTGGTCTGGTGGGTGGCTGCTGCTGGGGGGGGTGTGCAGTGGGGTGACCCTGTGCTCAGCAGCGTGGGGGTGGCAAGGAGACTGTGGGTACACATCCTGGGGGGGGCAACCAGGGCTGCTGGCGGGGCACCCTGGGCCCGTTGGGGAGAGCAAAGTGGCCACCTCCCTCCTGGGGGAGAGCTCTGGGGTGGTGGGATTCGCAGAGCTGGGAAGGAGCTGGTTGGGAAATGGGGGTTCCTCTGGGTGCTGTAACCCCATCTGTGCCCACTGGTACCGCCGTGCCCTTCGCCCCGGTCACCAGTGTGGTCTGAGTCACCAGGAAATCTGATAAGGCTCTAATAAAACCACTGGAGGCGTGTGTGTGTGTGTGTGTGTGTGAAAGGGGGGGGGGGCCACCCTAATTCCTTGGCTCCGCTACTGACTTTCCGGAACATCACGTGGGTGCAACCGGAGCGACCGAAAAAAACCAGCGGGAGTTTTGAACTGATTGATGAGCTACATTTATGGGGGAAATGAACGATTTGGGAAAGATGCAGGTGCTAATTTTCGGGGGCAGTGGGTGTGGGGCCCTCGAGGTGATGCCTGGTGGCTAAAACTCCAGGTTTGAAGGTGACACTCGCTGGTTGGCGTCGGTTGTGTTCTTCTTTTAGGATGGCATCAACTCCTGAAGTGCCAGTGCTCGGGGAAGGCTGTGGGGAACGTGGCCCTTCGCCTCCCCGGCAGCCAGGAGGGCAGCGCCGCAGCCACTCAGTGGAAAATCATCAACAACAAACGTGACCCCTCAATTCCAAGTGAATCACCAGCCCGAGCAGGAACCAGCTAGGTGTGTCACCTCCTCGCTTCCGCTTGGTTATGTTCAAAATTAACCTGTTTTAACAATTAAGCACGAAAAAAAAATCCCGAGGGTTTCTCGTTTTGAAAGGGCTTAGTCATATCTGGGTGAGAAGCTCGGTCTTAAAGATGGTGGCGTCTCGGCCGCGCCGCAGTTGAAGCAGGACCACGCAGGCAACGAGAGACTTCTTCAGGAGAAAACAACCCCGGGGGAGCTGGTTTTCCTTCAGAATCAATTCCTAGAAGCTAAAACCAGTACAACGTCCCCGTGAAATAACTGGGTCAAGTTTTTCCACCTCCCGGTGCCTGGATCGATGGGCAGCCGTGGTGGGGAGCTCTGGGCTGTCTCGTACCTGGTTAGTGTTTGCTGGGTGGGTGGGTGGTGGTGGGGGGATACAACAGCAAATTTAACTTCTCGCTGCTTTGGTAACGAACGTTCCCAACCTGCTTGGCTGGAGGATACTGGTGGGACAAGGGCCTTTCAACCTCTTGAACTTCCATGAAGGATTTTGTGCAAAATCTTGACAAAATGGAAAGATTTTTCTGCGGATGGGGAGAGGGAGACCTGGAGAGATCCAATTAAATCTGTGTTCCTGGCTTATTCCATCAGTGCCGCAGCGCTCCGACAGTGGCCAACATCCCCAGCAGGGCCTTGGGGCTTGAGTTGCCTTTTTTTTTTTTTATTTTCCATTTATTTTGTGTCTCCTGAGTTAGGAGAGTAGTCTGGTCTCCTCCAGCTTTTCAAGGCCTGGCTGAGATGTTCGCTGTGATTCTTAGAACTTGCACCATCCTCACAGCGGGAGGAGCATAATTAGGATTACTCTGCAAAGGGAGAGCAATACAACTGCACAAACAGGCAGAGGGAGCTTTAAAAATGTCCCATCAAGCAAATTACATAAGTTACAATACACCAGAGCTTGTCCTGCTGCATCTTGGAGAGCAAAATGAGACGCTGGGCACCTTCTCTGCCCCAGACACCGGCGTTTTCCCTGCTCCCCCAGGCCACGCGAGCGCACGGAGCTCAAAACACACTAATACAGCACCCAGCAAACACCCAGAGTCGTGTTCACACATAAATCATGCAGAATTCAGCCCTTGTGTTGAGAGAGTCTTCTGCAAAACCTTGCTGTTCCGTAGTAGCTTTAATCTGAGGGGCTAAATATCTTTTTTGGCAGATGTTAATCATCAAAAGTTAAATGTCATTTACATTGCACGGGGGGGTGAGCCCGGGTGGACACCAAAAGGGAAGTGTTTTCTGAAGTTGTGCAAGGGATCAGCAGCAGATTTGCTCAAAGAAACCATGGTCTTGTGGACCGTGCTGGCTACAGGAATGTTTCTATACATTGGTAGCCCATTTCTATATTAGACCTATCTCTTTCTTTCTCATCCTCTCTGCATTTAATTGCTAAAGATGAACTCAGGACTGTGCTCTCTCTCTCTCTCTTTACTCATTGCCTCCGTTCCTTCATCCCCACTTGCAGCTCAAAAGCACTTGAGCAACGTGGTCTGCAGGTCAGGCTTTCTCTCTCAGTCAAAGGGTTTTCTTTTTCTCTGGTCTGCCCCAATAAATATCCCAGGGAAGTGGAAAGGAAAGGATGCATGAACTTAAATTTTATTTCAACGGCTCTAGCCAAAATCATCTCAACCTGCAAACAAATCCTAGCCCGGCTCCAGCGCTCGCTGGCCAGGTGTCTGCAGGACAAACCGTGTTGCTTCTCTCACAGACTAAGGTCTGCACCTTACAAACCTGTGTGCATGCGTGTTGGGACTTCCTAACTATGGCCTGGGGTGTAAAATTTAACTTTCTCATGAGGTTTCTAAAGTTTTACACTGAATTTTCTTTTGTGTGTGTGTGTGTGCAGCATAAATCGAGGACAGAAAAGGAGACGGGTATTGATAGAGAGCATTAAAAAATGCCTCCTGTGTGACCAAAATCGTTTTCCCTCTAACAAAAACTCCCTCAAATTGTAAGAAGAGCAAGTCCAACTCTCAGGCAATTTTATTCCTTGTACCTTTCATTGGCTGGAAAACCCCGCAGCTCTCTTTTCAGGAGGATACTCTCCGAGGTGGTGTTTATACTGCAGGAGGTTGGGCGCTGGCAGGAGAACGCCTTGTTTACATTCCCCAAGGTGCCTCCAGTTGCCTTTGAGACTTGCAACGGGAAACTTCAGCTCAGACAGTCAGCGCCAGCAAGTACCCCCAGTCCTCCTCCACCTCAGCCACTGTTATGTCTCTCTGTCAGCACCATGGAAAAAAAAAAAAAAAAAAGCTCCTGTGCCCCAATTTTCTCTCCGTCAGCAAATAAAACTTCCATGTCAAGGGCATCTGAAGCCTGGCTGATTTCTGCGTAGAGCTTTACATCCCCACAAGGACGGCATCTGAGAAAAGAAGATAAAACCCCGTTGTAAGGATGATAGTGAGGGATCCCAATTATTATTTGTTTAATTAAAAGAGTCTGGACAGATGCAGAGGCAACAATTAACAATTATCTTCCGTCAAGAACTTTGACAACAGCTGAATAAGTTAATGGGCTCTGAGATGGGAGACAAATCTTTAGAGCTAATGGTTGGTCTGTTTATAAGGCTGGAGGTGTATGGGGGAGTCCTCCTGCTTCCATGTAATCTCTGATTTAAGGGGCTTTTTCCTCCTCCTGTTAACACAGAATAGGCAAGTAGCAATTTTCTTCTGTTGTTGTGCAGCTGGGATTATCTAGGAGCCATAGAATTAAGTTCTAAATGAAAATTTTAACTATTCATTACACTTTATTAATAGACTTCCACATGTTTAATTGTGGAAGTTAAGTTATAAAGAGATGAATTCATAACTTCTGGTTTATTTTACACATACACACACTCCTTTTCCGGGGTCTGTTAAGATAATTAAGACTAGCAGAGGTGCCAGCCTTGCCTGCGCCCCAAGGTCTGATGGCAGTGTCCCCCAGAGCCAGCAGCAACTGGAAGGAGAAGGCAAAAGGAAGGTTTTTTGCAAACACTGCCACCCCCTGGCTCTTTCCACAGAGTTATTTTTTTTCCCCCTAAAAAAACTTAACTTTTTGCTGCCTGGGGGAGCTGTGCACTTCACTTCTACGAATTGCTGCTGGAAAGACCAACCGTTGGGGGGTTCAGATGACATTTTCCACAGGGACTCGGTCACAGTCTGCAGCCTGTGGGTTCTCACCATCAGCTGCCTGCACGGGCACTGGCTTGGCAGCCTCCCCCGTCACAGGGCAAGCTGTGCAGGATGGCTACTGGCCACAGAGCCATGGGAAGGGGGACATGAAGCCCAAACCTCCATCGAGGCCGTGTCTGAGGGCCGGTGCGTGAGGCAGCTGAGGCCCAGGCCTTGCTGCGGCCTGCACGGTGAGGGGATCCAGGCTCAGTGAGGGCTGGTTTTAAGCAGCCCCCAGGTTTGGGAAAGGAGGAAGGAAGAAGAGGAGCGGCGGAAAGGCCTGGCAGTAGGGGCAGAAGGATGTGGCCGGGCCCTGAAGCGCCATCACGATGGGCCGAGGCCGTCCCATGCAGGCGGCCATTGCTCTCTCCACCGACTACAACTCCCATCAGCCCCTTCGCTGCGCCGCGCTCCCGCCTCCCCCTCCACGCCGATTGGTCGAACCCCCTCAGGGACGCGCTTCTCCCTCTCCCGTTGGCTCTCTGAGCTGTCAATCACGGGGTGACGGCGGCCGGCAGGGCAGGCCGGAGGCAAAGTATTCTGGAAAGCGACTTACGCCGTTTGCGCGGGGTCGGCGTGGCGGCGGCGGCGGGTGCGAAGGGGGTGGTGGCGCAGTTGGCGTGGCGCATGCGCAGAGGGTGCGCGGGGAGAACGGCGGCGGGGGGGGTGCTGCTGAGCCCCGGACAGCTGGAGGGGGTAAACAGGGGAGGGGGCGGGGGGGGCACGGCCGGGGCCTAGGCCGGGCCTCGCCTGAGGGCCCTGCCCGCGGCCCGGGGACGG
>NW_015090900.1:1508413-1543881 GCF_001431845.1 Calidris pugnax
CCCCCCCATCTCCCTGCCAGGCTCACCCACTGCTTTGCCAGGAGCCTGACCCCATCCCTCTTAAGAAGCCCTCCTTTATCCAGCCCCCTCCCTCTCCCAGCACCTCATTCCCATTTTCCCCATCCCTTCTCCCTCCCCTCCCTCTCTTACCAGGCATCTCTTTCCCCCCAGCCCTGTCCGTATCCCTATCCCCTGCCTGGTACCTGCCCCACTGCCAGGTTCAGCCCCTGCCTTTTGACTTCTTTCCCCCTCCCACTGCTGGCACTGCCCTGTCCTCGCTTTCTTCTCCCCTTTTCTAAGGGCAGACTCTCCCCTGCTCACCTTTCCCTCGCTAAAGCCTTCATGTGAAGCTCTCCCCAGCCCCGCTGGGTGTCCTGCAGCCCCTTGGAGAGGAGATCAGCCTTTCCTCTGCCAGTGTCTGCTGGTTAAACTCCTTCCTGGAGCTGCTGGGCCATGTGGGTCTTGGTATCGAGCTGTTAACTTGTGCTGGGCTGAGGTGTTGCATCTTCCTTTTCTTCCTGTGGATGGCTGTGTCAGCTGGAGGATGAAGGGTAGAGGTAGGATGCCAGCTTAGAGAGCTGCTGCCTGAGCTGTAACTGTCATGTGGGCCAGTGTCTCTGGGCATATCAAAGTTTCCCTGACACTCTGGTGCTGGGTCTGTCAGGTCTTGGGTCCTAGCTCTTCTCCTGTCCACCTCTGTTGTGAGCAGCTCCTTCCTCTGCTGTTGGCTGGCTCTGCATTCTGAGCCATCTGTCCTGGGGAGAGACTCCTGCTCCTGGCGACTCCTTCAGCTGTAGAAAAAAAAAACTTCTTTTTATGAGGTGTCTGCTGCTAACCAGGTCACTTCCTCCTGTTTCTCTAGGTTTGGTAAAAAAAGATCTACCTGTCTATATGCATGTATTTTAATGTGATCTGTGACCTCTTGGAAATTCAAGGTAAAGAGGACAGGGGAAATAAG
The DNA here is from genome assembly GCF_001431845.1 of Calidris pugnax. Classification (NCBI taxonomy): domain Eukaryota; kingdom Metazoa; phylum Chordata; class Aves; order Charadriiformes; family Scolopacidae; genus Calidris; species Calidris pugnax. The sequence goes on from NW_015090900.1 coordinate 1,509,372, forward strand.
TTGTGAGGCTAAAGGAGCCTGCTGAGTTGGGTCCCAGGTGGAATTTGGATGGGTGAAATAATTTATAGATGCTGAAAGGAAGGGTCGTAGGAATCTTCCTTTGGGATGCGTCGTGTATCCGCAAGGCTTGGAGTGTGCAGAGTGCTGCTTTTTTTTTTTTTCCAATGACCTTGAGTTTGGAGACTGAGAAACTTGGGAACATCCAAACAGTTAGGAATTGGATTGCTTATTTAAAAACACTAACTTAAGACCGAGTCCTGCTGCTTTGTGGAGCTTCTTAGCGTTGATGGAGCTTTTCTGAAGGGCGGTGGTCCCTGGGTTTGAACTTTGAAGCCCACCTCTGCAGGGCACTTCTCTGCGTCGATGCCACGCAGTGTGTCGGTGAGGTAGGGGGGGTGTAGGTGATTCTGTGGGGGGAAAATCCATTCCAGCAAAGGAGCAACCCCCCAAATCCTCACTGCGTTGGGACCGTTCAATATTAAAGCGACCGAGTTTGCGTTACCAACGTCCAGCCTTTCTTTCCAGACTTAGAGCAAGTGTTTCAGGAAAATTAGAAGAGTCGGATGGGGAAAGCCAGAGAATTTTGTTATTCCCCTTCCTCCCCATACCCCAAAGCAGCCTTTTATATCATACTTTTCCAGGAGTTTAAGAGGGGGGGTCTTAAATTACTGTCGGTGTAAATAAGGCCTGGCAGATTTTGAGCCCTCAGCCTGCAGGAATCTGTGGTTTGTTAATTTTTGACTGCAGATTTAAAGGCCAAGTGTTGCGAAAGTTCTTTCTGTACCTCTGGAGCTTTGCATTGCAGGAGCAGAGGAGTCCACGAGTGACCCTCAACTAACTGCAGGTGGGACAGTCCTCTTTGTGCTTCAGGGTGTAGTTTGAGAAGAGGCTCTTGCTGTGGATGAGATGAGAACTTTAACTGGATCCCAGGATTTTACTCCTCTCTGGGGTATTCCAGGCAGGTTTTGAACAGCAAGGGATGAGGGAAGGTTGTCCTTGCTTGGAATTGAGCACAGAGATGCTCTTGAAGGTTGATGGAGGAATTCCAGGCAAGTATGGAACAGCAAGGGATGAGGGAAGGTTTTCCTTGCTTGGAATTGAGCAGAGATGCTCTTGAAGGTTGATGGAGGAACGTGCTCCAGGGTCATCTAATAAATGACCAAAAACAGTCATGATGATCTTTTATCTGTAGCCAAAGTGAAGGTGCCAGTGGGGTCATCACTGCAATGGTGCAGATTTATCCTAAATTGTTCCTGTGGAGTCATCACTGGTGGCAATGGTGCAGATTTATCCTAAATTGTTCCTTCTCACTGGGACTTAATCTTCTCATTTCATCCTGAGTTGGATGTGCAGGTTTAATTAAAAGCCAGAGAACTGTATGAATGGTTTAGGAAACAATGTATCTAAAAGTGAATGGAATATGGTTTTGCTGAGCCAAAAACCAGAGGTTTTGCTGAAAGAGGAACATCCCATCCCAATTTACATGCCTTTAGTGGGAACAAATGGAGAGACTCTGAAAGGGCTTCATGATTGGAAGCCTTCATGTGTCTTTAGAAATTGGAGGCATGTTTTATTCTTCTCTGATGGTTTATATATATTTTCCAGGAGACCTACAAATCTTAAGGGATTTTATGCTTTATGCCAGGGTCAGTTTCTGAGGTAATTGGAAACTGTTGATCTACATGTACAATGGTGTGGTCAATATAATCTTTAATGTTAAGAGCACTTAATACTTGTTTCATAGTAGAAGCTCCACACGTTTTAACTCAAAGTAGGTAACTGTCATGTTGGTGGTGAACGTGAGGCTGGGAATGTGACCAGTTGTGGTTAGTGGACAACGTCTGACCTGGAATGAGGATCTGAGCCTTCTTAATGCTTCGTCTGTGATTCCATGATAATTTCAGGTTGCCAAAGCCTTTGCAGTGGAATACCTGTTGAGCAACAAAAAAATAACATCGTGAAAGCAAGAAAGGCTCTTAAAGTCTCCTTGGCCAAGCATATATGTGTGTTCAGGGAAGCCTTTAAGCATTTTACAATATTCAGTCGCCAAATCAAGCCTGGTCTAGGCAAGAGAGGCACCTTAGGCTCATGTATTCCCATTTGACTGTTCTTTTCCAAGCCTGTCCTTTTCTTTTAATGATCAAATGCTCAGGTGTGCCAAGCACTGAACAATTTGCTAACGTAGCCTTGGATACTGGGATTACTATCTTTAAAGTCAGTTTTGCATCGGGAGTTTTGTTTTAAATTCTGGTTTATTCCACGTGGTCAACCAAAGGGCTGATTTCATGGATGATTTTCTTGACCCGTATCTTTCAAGAAATAAAGTTAAGGTGTGTTGATCTCTTGTTGAGAGCTGCTGAACGACAATGTGTTGTGAACACTTCTGACAATGACCCAGCCAGAGGGTTGGGAAGCTCCACAACACACCAGTAATCCTAAAAACACTCCTATATATATTGCTGCCCTGTTCCAGCCAGGGTGTGTTTCAGAGCTCCAGGTGATGTAAAATGCTGTGGCAGAGGAGACTTTGTTGGAGAATGAAAGAATTTGAGTCTCTCTTAAGAAGTGGTAGGTTTTGGAGGGGGTTGGATGTTTGTTCCTTCTAAGCATCCTATTCATACAGTCAAAGAGGGATTTATAGTGTGGCTTTTTAGTGTATTAGTGGTTTTTGCAGTAATTTATTTAGCAGTAAACTGGCTTTTTGCTACGGGTTATTTATTTTTGTAGAGTATGGGAGATCTGTCTTTCCATGAACACGCATTTCTCCATGTGTGTCCTTCAGGTCATCTGGTGTCATTTCTTGCTAGACAGGAGTTGAATAAAAAGGAGCTGTTTAGAAATAAGCCGTGACTAGAGGTAGGAAATCAGACAAAAATACTTCCAGGGGTTTTAAGGGAGCAGTGGGGCGTTTGTGAGTTGGGAGGTGAGTGCCTGCTTGGCTCTGGTGTGGTATTAGGCCTCTTTTTGGGTCCTAAGGTGAAAAGAAAACTAAAGTGCTCTTAAAGAGGAAGACAAGCTGTCCCTGCCTGGCAGGGAAGAGGAAGAGTTAGCCGGGTGCCACTTGGAGAGGGGGGATTGCAGACAGAGTCTGGGAACGTTACAGGGAAGCACTAAGAGGAGTGGGAAGCTGCAGATGAGGTGCTGAGATCTGCTGGAATATCGTCCCTTGTGTCTCTTCGTGATGTACTTTGGGTTAAAGAATTATTCGCTTCTCTGGAAAAAGTGTTTAACTGTCGTCAGTCATTGGTCCCAGGTTCCTGCAGAAAAGTGCTGTGCGAGGTCGGGTAGCTGGTGTGTTTCATAGGGCTACACGGAGGAGGAAGAGGAGGAGGAAAGTGGAGGGGAGCCTCAGGATATAATCTCAGAGGTGAGAAAATCTCGGGTTTTGTACAGCGCGTACCAGAGTCCCTCGCCTGAGGGGTGAGCTGCCGAGGCGTTGAGGAGCCACAGAAGGTCTCTCTGCCCTGTTGCAGCTATGGATGGATGGAGAAAACACTTGCCTGTCCTGGAGGATTTGTTTAAAGGAGGCCAGTCTGTGGGGATCCGGCCTCAGAGAAGGGCAGGTGGAGGCTTGTTAGCTGGAAAGGGCGTCTGGAGAAACTGGAGGAAGCCTCGGAGAAGAAGGGCAGGTGGAGGCTTGTTAGCTGGAAAGGGCGTCTGGAGAAACTGGAGGAGAGAGATGACAGATACGGTTCATCCCTGCCTGTTTAGTCTGTCCAAACTTGGAGCTGCTTTTTGAGTTTGCAGCTCTCTTCTCTTAGGGCTACAAAGATGATGAGGGGCCTGGAGCATCTCTCTGATGAGGAAAGGCTGAAGGACTTGGGTCTTTTTAGTCTGGAGAAGAGAAGGCTGAGGGGGGATCTGATCAATGCCTATAAATACTTCAAGGGTGGGTGTCAGGAAGATGGGGCCAGGCTTTTTTCAGCGGTGCCCAGCGACAGGACAAGAGGTGATGGGTACAAACTTGAACATAAGAAGTTCCATCTCAACATGAGGAGGAACTTCTTCACTTTGAGGGTGGCAGAGCCCTGGCAGAGGCTGCCCAGAGAGGTGGTGGAGTCTCCTTCTCTGGACACATTCAAACCCCACCTGGACACGTTCCTGTGCGACCTGCTCTGGGTGGACCTTCTCTGGCAGGGGGTTGGAGGAGATGATCTCCAGAGGTCCCTTCCAACCCCATAGCATTCTGTGATTCACCCTGCTTGCAGAGCTTAGCAGCAAAGTGTGTCTGGAAACCGCGTCCTCATGGCACAGTGTCTTCAGCAATGTAGCTTATTTAGCCCAGCTGGCATGTTTTCTGTAGAGCTGGCCTTGGGCACAAGTGGTGACAGGTCTATCCTGGTTTCCCATGTTTACCTCTGGGCTGCAGAGTCAGCAGGATCCACCTGCCCTTGTGCTGAGGTGCTTTGCTGCAGGTCCCTGCTTCCTCTCCATCCCATGAGCTGCTCATAAGGGTGGTTGTTGTTGTTGTCCACTTAGAGAGGCCGTCTCCATAAACAGGCAAAACAATAGCTACACTAAGCTCATGTAGAAAGCCAGAGGTTAGGTATCAAAATTCAGTGGCTTGATTGTCCTACTACAAGAATTAGTGTGAAATATTGATGATCGGATGCAGTCATGGTGCTGCCTCTTGCTATTAAGCCTGGGAGTGAAGCGAGTATTACTTAACATGAGAGTGAGTGAGTAAGGTTAAAGATGCTTAAAACATGAGGTGTCCTCCTGGGAATGCTTTCCTGGTGGTACAACTGGAGTAAAAGGAATGTGGATTAAATTACATGCATGATGAACAAATGCATACACCCTCGCTCAGCTTCAGGCTGAGCCAAGTTCTAGGGGAGCCCCAATTTGTGCGCTGAAACAGGTGATGGTGTTCAAAAAATCTCAGCTGGTTGCTCCAACATCTGGGGATGAGTTGGGCTTCTTCTGCCATGGTGAACTGGAGACGTGTGGCAGAGGATGTTGCCTTATTGGACACATCTGCTGCAGAAACAGGACTTGGAGGGTGGTGAGTTTGGGCTACTTTATGTCCATCTGGGCTGGTCCTGGGGAAAGTACGGCCTTGTTAGCCCTCACTGGGCACAGACTGGGAGCAGATTTGATGTACAAAGTCCTCCCATCCTCCTGCCTCACCTTGTGTTCAAGGCCTGTGCTCTCCCTGTGGGGATTGTATCAGTTTTATTCTCCTCACCAGTACAAAACAGACCTGGAATACAACTGTGAAGGTCTTCTGCCCTCTGCAGTAGGGATGTTCATCTTCAGACTCCTACAAACAGCTGCGCCTTTTCTCTCAGTGTTGTATTGGAGAAATCCTATGGCTACCCGAAAAATCCTGCCTTTCCATGGCAAAAAAAATCCAATTTTCGTTCTATCTGTATGGCTTTTCTACCTGTCTGTAGGTCTAATGACGTTGCTGTGTTCACCGTGGAGCTGCACGGAGGAGCCAGCTGTGTTAGGAAAGCAATCCAAATGTCCACTTTGTCCAAACTCTGCTTTCTGTGAAGAAACATAAATCCTTGGTACTTCCTACCCGTGGGGACGCTAATAATTTTTTGAAATCAAATTGAAGCTGAAGACCAGGGCTTTGGGGATCCCGGGGTGCAGGAGCCTCGTGGTTTTGCTGTGTAGTGGCCCCGAAGTCGGTAAAAGTCAAAATCCTGGCTTTGCAGCAACTTGAGAGATGAACCAGCAGAGAATCAGGCAGATTTTGTCAAAACTTCTGCCTGACCTCAGCGGCGTTATTTGTTGCTGCGTTTCTGTGAAACCTTCTTGTTTCAGTGAATCAGCATTTCCTCATTCAAAGGAGGACTCCTTTGGAAATTTTGGCTTGTTCTGCCTGTGAATGCTTTCAAAGAGAATTTAACTGTTGGGTTACATAGAACAAAATGGGTGTTTACTTTTTTAATTTCGATTTATTTTTTGAAGAGAACGGCAGAAATATCCAAATGGGACTGCAGTATGTAAATGAAATGAATGACATCATTTCTCAGAGCCTGACTAGGCAGCCTGTCCGGAGTGGGGTTGTGACAATTGCTCTGTTATTTGAATGTTTTCTAGTAGATGTAGTTGATTTTATGGGGTTTAAATTATTTAGGTTAGTGCATTAAATATGGAACTCCATTAAGACTGGGGAAAACTCGTAACTTCTCCTGGAAATGCAATTTTAAATGATTACCCTTTTTGTATTGCCATCGTGGTTGGGTGTTTGGATGATAGTGTCACCTGATGGTTGGCTGTTGTGATTTCTAAGGAAAAGTGGTTTTGTTTTGTTTTGTTTTCTTGGCTGATGATCAAATGCAGTAACTGAGAGAAAAGAGGTGGCCGAGAATATCGATGCTTTGTTTGTTCATGATACAATAAGTCTTGTTGGTTGTGGAGTTTGGGGAAGGTGACATTGGACATGAGTGGACGTGTAATGGTGAGAGACAAGCTGTGACACGGGATGTCACCCTGGCCTTGCAGGGTCTCTGTTGGCATAGAAACATGGCTTTGCTAGGCTGATGTAGTCCTGCTCGTTGCGAATTTCTCTGTAAAATGTGGATGGCCTCTTAAGTCAGGTGTTCTTCAGGCTCACATTGTTCCTTCCCATGCTTGAATTTCTTCAAGGGACCTTTGTACAAAGCTTTTCAGTTCTTTTTTAGGGAAAAAAAAAAAATGACAATATTGTTTACGATTGGCCTAATGTGTTTGTATACCTGCCTTTGTTCCCTCCCTGTTCTGTCCTGCAGGTAATTAAATGCCCTTAGTGTGGATCCCTGCTCTGTTGGCATGCTTGGATGCACAGCGGCTCTTCCCATAGCTTCTTTTCGTCTGCCCCATTGCAAGAAGATGGCGAAAGCAAACATTACCAGAGACATCATCCACAGGCAGATCAAGGTATGTGTTAGCCAAGAGTTCCCTTGTGTTGGGTGGAGAATCGGCGTTCACGCTGGATTGGGAAATACTCATGGTGTTGCCTTTTCCTTCTGAAAAGATCTCTGTTACTTATGTATTGATAAACTGTATAAGAGAAGAGAATAAACACATAGGACCTATCACTATCCTTAATGAGGAGCTGGGGTGAAGTGTGGTGTAACAGGAATAGAGTTCTCCTCCCTGGCAGGAACGCACCAGGCTGGTTTGACATCAGCCGGTCTGTTCCTTTTGAGCACAACGTTGAAGAGAGAAATCAGACTGCTTGTGTTTGGGCACCATAAAGGACCCTTAGCTGGCTTCCCCCACGAGTTTTCTGTCTGCTGCTTTATGTGTTCTCTTCGTATGATCTCGCCATCAAAGGTATTTTCTGTCTGTAGTGAAGCTAATGATCTCTGTCTCGGTCTCTTTCTGTTTCTTTTTCTTTAAAGACTGGTGTGTTGCTGCCTTTGTGTAAGAGAAAAACTTCCACGGTGGTCGAATCAGTCATCTGATGGCTGCATTTGTGAAATATCTTGTAACGTGAAAGGACTAGCTACAGCAGACACAATAGGCAATTATTACTTGGACTTGGAAGCCTTAAAAAATCATTTGCAGCTTTGCTGGTAATCAGCATTCACGAAAGTCGTCTGTTAGTGGCCAGAATAAGGAACTAAGAGCTTGAACGCTCACTTTGCTTTGCAGTTTGGTACCAAACTTTGTATATTAAGCTTGTAATTTAAGCCATGTGCCATGACATATTTTGCTGCTCTAACGAGGAAGGGCTGGGTCTGTGGTTAGAACGTTCGCCTGGGACTTTTTCACGCTGTCTGCTCTGTTAGACTTTCATGTGTGACCTCGGGAAGGTTGCTACGTCTGACAGTTCCTCCGTAGGAAAAGCAATATCCTAGTGCCCAGACCTCACAAAGCCACCCGGGTTGCAATTGCAAGGCAATTATAACTGCACCACCTTGCACTGGGCTGAGTAGCGTTTTGGGAGCGCTATCCATAAAAATATGTCAAGGGTTTGAAGTTTGTAGCAGAGGTTACTCCAAAAAAGCCCATTTTGGTTTGGTTTTCCTGTTTTCAAATAGCTTTTGCTGTGTGGAGCTCATTCCTTAACGCTGGTCTGCAGAGCTGTGATGTCATGCTAGTTCTTTGTGTCTGCTCTGTGGCTACTAATGTGTTCCTGGTACCATCAGTGTTGTTTTTAACATCAGGCTTCTCATCTATAAATGGGGGGTAACGAAGGTTTACGTTGTCTTCGCCTGACGATAGCGTGGCACGGGACGGGAGCGGGGCTGGATCAGGTCCTAGGAAGGAATCTCCTTGGGTATTAGATGTTCCATCCAAAATATGACTTGCATTCCCCTTCCTTCGGGCCTGCCTTTGCAGTTGGCCTTCTTTCATCGAAGCCATCTGCTAATGCATCTGCGAGCCCCGTGAGATCGCAGGGGAAACAACTGTCCTGCTTTTCTTCACCTTCATTTGTACTGACGCAGTTCTGTGGCAGCTGTTCCCTTCCCTGTAGAACAGGCTGCGCTGTGGTGCTGCAGCCTCCTGCTCCTGCTCCCTTTCTGATGAAATAAGCCATCTCTAAAGGACACTGCCCAGTTACATTCCCCACTACTTTGCCCCATGGTGGTGGTGGTGCTTCAGGACAGACCCTGTGTAAAAAAAAGACTTCTCCTGAAATCCTTGCCAAGGGATAATGACAGATGTTCCCAAGCTCTTTGCTGTTTCCTCTTTCTGGCCCAAAGTAGGCAACTTATTCTGGCTTAGTGTGGGCTTCTCAAACCTTGTCTTGGTTGCCCAGCTGGAGCCTGGCAACTAGATAAACATCATTTAAAACCAGTTCAGGGGCAGGGTTTACAAACTGCCTGCCTGGAGATGATGCAAATGATGTCTCCCTACTACAGAACAGGTACCTGATGTTACGGACACCCCAATACCTGGCAAGGTCCCTGCTTGATTTTTAAGGTTCATGAATGTTCTCTGTATCAAAAATAGTGTGACCAGCAGAAGTAGGGAGGTGATTGTGCCCCTGTACTCAGCACTGGTGAGGCCACAGCTCGAGTATTGTGTCCAGTTTTGGGCACCTCAACACAAGAGAGATCTCGAGGTGCTGGAGCGAGTGCAGAGGAGGGCAACGAAGCTGGTGAGGGGGCTGGAAAACAAATCGTATGAGGAGCGGCTGAGGGAGTTGGGGCTGTTTAGTGTGAGGAAGAGGAGGCTGAGGGGAGAGCTCATCACTCTCTACAACTACTTGAAAGGACACTGTAGAGAGGTTGGTGCTGGTCTCTTCTCACAGGTAATTAGTGACAGAACGAGAGGGAACGGCTTCAAGCTCCAACAGGGTGGGTTTAGATTGAACATTAAGAAAGAATTTTTCACCGAAAAATTGGAAGAGGCTGCCCAGGGAGGGGGTGGAGTCCCCATCCCTGGCTGTGTTTAAGGGCCGTTTAGATGCAGTGCTGAGGGACATGGTGTAGGGGATGACCTTGTAGAGTAGGGGAGATGGTTGGACTCGATGATCCCAAGGGTCTCTTCCAACCTAGACCATTCTACGATTCTATGATTCTAAAGGGAAAAAGGAGTGGTGTTTTTTTGCTGTAGTCAGTGTGGTGCTCGTTTGCTTTGTGCAGGAGAGGGGTGCACTGGGCTTTGAACGACACTACCACGTCACCGACCCGTTCATTCGCCGCCTGGGCCTGGAAGCAGAATTGCAGGTAAGTGGGCAACGTTTAACGAGCAAACCAAGCTGCACCTTGTACAGCTTCCCCCAGAAAGGCCAGCTGGTAGGAGCGTATGGAATTCTCTCTCTTGTATGGGATGGATACCGATTGCTTAGTCCCCTGGACTGCATTAGAGCCAGGAATAGCTCAGTGAGATCTTGCGGGAGCTTTCTGTGTTACCTAATGCACCTACAAGAGAGCCTTTAACGAGCGTGGATCAGCTAATCCTGAAGAAGGCAACTGTCAACCGTTCAAGATATTCAAGATACTCTGTTCAAGAGTATAACGTGTTGCCTAAAAAATAGGTTATTATATTGCAGTCTGACACAGCTTAAAAAGATCTCAAGATCGTCTTGGTTTAGGGGAGGAAAGGATTCTTTTGTCCCCTTTTTTCAACCGCATCTCCCCTATCAAACGCTGCTCGGTGCTCCCCTAGTCTTTTCTGGTAGAGTTGTTAGTTAATTTGGATGAAGATGGATGATGTAGTCACCCAGCAGCAAGGTGCTTCTAAAAGAGTTATCAAAAGTGCATTTTCCCTGCGTTCCCAGAGAACCTGTACATGTAATTTGTCAGCCTAGCCAAGGGCTTCTGAAGCAAAGTCACCTTTCCCTGTGTACAGCAGGATTTCAGCTGTAGCCTCTGAGACTAAACTGCCATTTTATTCAACACTACATTTTTCTTTATTTGTTTCATTTTGCCTTTTCTACCCCAACTGCTATAGCACGTCTCTCTTTTCTGGAGGTGCTTATCTGCCATGTGGGTGGCTTTTTCTTTCTTTTTTTTTTTTTTTTAACACAGTTGGAATAAAAAAAACCCCCTTGGAACAAGTTGTTATGTGTGGGGAGCTCGTTGTGTCCTTGTCTTAGAACAGCTCTGTTTGATAAGTCTGAAGTTTGTGCAATACTGCTTTCCTTTTTTTTATTATTTATTTTTATTTTTCTCAGGGTCACTCAGGGTGTGTCAACTGTCTAGAATGGAATGAAAAAGGAGAGTAAGTATGGGGCTTGATTTCGGGGGGGATCAACAAACTGATAACCCCAGGTGCTCCCAAGAGGAGGATGTAGATCACTTTATCATCAGGAGCTGCTTCTCATTCCCAGTAAAGTGGGGCTCCTGCTCAAAGTTTTGGACTGTAGTAGAGCTCACGCTTCAAAAGGAGCTTTATTATGTTAAATATGTCTGCATATTATTAGGAATGCCCCTTTGGTAGAGTTCAGAAGGGAAACGGCCAGACTAAGAAGTAGAGATTGAAGGCTGCTTCTCCTCTCTTAAGTGGTATTATGGATTAAAATGGATCTTTAGGATTTGCCCAGCTGGTAGTGACATTTCCCCACCCCCTTCACCCTGCTGTTAAAAGCTACTGCTGGTGGGCAGATACATAAGGGAGAAAGGTGTAGGGCATTTACCCCTGTCTGCAATTTTAGAGGGAAACTAAACATAAGAGCATTTCTCTTAACCAAGTGGAATAAAGAGTATCTGCATGAGAAATTGCTGGATGGAAAGAAGAGCCGATATTTCTTGACGTGCCTCTCACAAGATCCAAAGTCTGCTGTCTGATACTCTTCAGAATTATTTACCAGTGACAATTTCATGTAGTTGAAAGAGATCTGGCTACAAGGAAATAAGTTTAAAACAGCTGATGGTTGCAGATGTCAAATTCTTTCGCTTCAAATGAAGATAGATGTACAAGGCAAACACCGCCTTGCCGTGCCGCTGCCGCACCCTAAGCTTAAAAAACAGCCTGTGAATCACTACGTGGGGCCTGGCTTGGGACAGCTTGGGCATATCCAAAGTCCAGGAATGAATGTTGGCTTGGAGTTTGGGGATGATGTGGAGCCGTTAATGCAGCTGGGCTAAAAAGGAAAAGGGAGGCCCTGCATTTTGTTGTTGACCAAATGCTCCTATTGTTTTCCCCTGCGCCGTCTGAATCTGTGGTGAGCTGGTCCCATGAGCTAAACCAATGCAAATGGCTTTATTTTCTGTGGAGTTGATATTTGGCTGCTTTAGCTCCCTGAATGGATTGGCGCAGGGGGAGCCACGAGAACACATGGTTGAGAAAAGAGCGAGAGGAAGTAGGCTTTTTAGAGCTGAATTAACTTAATGACTGTCTGTGGTCAGACTACTCTAAGAAATTGGTCACAGCTTAGAACAGAAGAATACGCGATGCATATTTCTCTTCTCTTTCTTTTAGCTTGCTGGCCTCTGGCTCTGATGACCAGCATACCATTGTCTGGGATCCTCTGCACCACAAGAAACTCCTTTCGATGCACACAGGACATACTGCAAACATCTTTTCTGTCAAGGTATGGGATTGGAAGGAATAAATGGCTGACAAAATCAGCAACCGAAGCAGCAAGAGAATAGATCTTTGCTGGGAAATGTTTTTCCTGCAAGCACTTTCCCTCCCGAAATAATTTAATATTTTTAATATTGAGAAAAAATTGCATTAAAAAAGCAAACTGCCAGGACTCAGGGATGTCTGTGTGACCAGTTTGAGTATCAAATCTCTCTCCTGCAGTTCTTGCCGCATTCAGGGGATCGGATCCTCATCACGGGAGCTGCAGATTCCAAGGTGCACGTCCATGACTTGACTGTCAAGGAGACCATCCACATGTTTGGAGATCACACCAACAGGGTGAAGCGAATTGCCACAGCTCCCATGTGGCCTAACACCTTCTGGAGTGCAGCAGAAGACGGGCTAATCAGGTACAGAACTCTAGTTGTTCTGCCCCGAAATTAATTGGATTAGGATCCATGGCAGTATGTACTATGCACAGATCTGAAGAGAGCCTGTTTCTGTACTAAAGAGCTTAAACTAATCTTTTCCTTTCCTGAAACTGGAAGGATTCATCTTGAAACGTAGACTCCTCTGATAAACACTGTCTTCAGCTCCTCTGTTTGCCCCCACACTGAAAAGGGAGGCCAAGAAAGGAACAGCCATGTCAAAGGGAAGGGAGATACACCACTGAGCAATGCTTCCTTCCACAATCATTGAGACTCTTACATGAGTAATGTTGCTATGAGGGTCTGTTAGGCTTTTCATACGAGCTGCTGTTTGTGAGATCACGACCTGGAGTTTAATTTGAAACTTGATTAAATCCATGCAATTAGAGAGCTGGTTTGAATGGTTACCCTGATATTGAGGCCTAGTGTATATTGAGCTGAGATGCTTCCAGTAACCTGGGGCAGGAATGACTGTTAATGTCGTTAGCGTCATCTCTTCATGCACAAGCAGGATAATTAAGCGTAGGTCACTACTGAGGAGCATAAACGTGCTGCTTTGAGCAGTCTCCAGTTTGGTCTTCAGGGAAAATTAACCTCTCTCTTCTTGCTGCTGCTGTTACCTGCTGACATTACCTGCTGACACTGACTCTCTTTCCTCTGCAGGCAGTACGATCTCCGAGAGAACAGCAAACGTTCTGAAGTCCTGATAGACCTGACAGAGTACTGTGGGCAGCTGGTGGAGGCTAAATGCCTGACGGTCAACCCCCAAGACAACAACTACTTAGCAGTAGGGGCGAGTGGGCCCTTTGTGCGGCTCTACGACATACGCATGATCCACAACCACAGGTAACAGCCACTGGGGCTTCTGGGCAGTGCAGAAATCCGTTCAAGGCTCTGGAGGGAAGAGGAGGGGGTTGCAATGATCATAGAATCATAGAATGGTTCGGGTTAACTGGGGCTTCTGGGCAGGTGTGAGCAGTGCAGAAATCTGTTCAAGGCTCTGGAGGGAAGAGGAGGGGGTTGCAATGATCATAGAATCATAGAATGGTTCGGGTTGGAAAGGACCTTAAAGATCATCATTTAGTATGAGGAAGAGGAGGCTGAGGGGAGAGCTCATCACTCTCTACAACTACGTGAAAGGACACTGTAGAGAGGTTGGTGCTGGTCTCTTCTCACAGGTAATTAGTGACAGAACGAGAGGGAACGGCTTCAAGCTCCAACAGGGTGGGTTTAGATTGAACATTAGGAAAGAATTTTTCACCAAAAGAGTGGTCGGGCATTGGAACAGGCTGCCCAGGGAGGGGGTGGAGTCCCCATCCCTGGCTGTGTTTAAGGGCCGTTTAGATGCAGTGCTGAGGGACATGGTGTAGGGGAGGACTTTGTAGAGTAGGGGAGATGGTTGGACTCGATGATCCCAAGGGTCTCTTCCAACCTAGACCATTCTATGATTCTATGATTCTATTCCATTCTAGCCACCTGCCCTGGGCAGGGACACCTCCCACCAGCCCAAGTTGCTCCAAGCCCCCTCCAGCCTGGCCTTGAACCCCTCCAGAGATGGGGCAGCCACAGCTTCTCTGGGCAACCTGGACCAGGCTCTCACCACCCTCACAGCAAAGAATTTCTCCTAATATCTAATCTAAATCTCCCCTCTTCCAGTTTAAAACCATTACCTTTCATCCTGTCCCCCACTCCGTGATAAGAGCCTCTCCCCATCTCTCCCATAGGTGCCCATTACATACTGGAAGGCTGCTATAAGGTCTCCCTGGAGCCTTCTCTTCTCTGGCACCCTCCTGTCTCACCTCATTGCAGTTTTACCCAGTGTTTTCTATCACCCAGAGTCTTTCCGATCTGCGTGAGCGCGTTGGGGTAGTGCAGGGCAGGCTTGTGACTGCACAGCTCTATCGGCACGAGGTCTCATCCTTGTGTGTGAACAAGAAGTGTCAGCATAGATCAGGCTTCCAGCAGTGGAGTGCCGGGGTTATAAGACTGTTCTTCTTTCTCGTTAGGAAAAGCATGAAGCAGAGTCCTTCAGCTGGAGTACACACGTTCTGCGACCGGCAGAAACCCCTCCCGGACGGTGCGGCGCAGTACTACGTGGCAGGTATCGGGACCTGTGCCGGGGGTGACTGATGGGACTTTAACTTAAAGGCCTGGAGAAGTGGAATTCTACTCATCACACAAGCAACCATTCCTTGGAAGAGTCCTCCTCTGATACAGGGATGTTCCATGGAATTGCAGATGATTAACTTCAATGCTGTGAATTCTCCCTTACGTTACACTGATTTGGCAGTGGTGTGTGGTGGTGACCTGGCCTTACTTCTTCTTGTCTAGCGTAAATGTCATTTTGTCACTTTTATTGGAAAGCCAAGGATTAGGTAACGTGGGTGCTGTAGGCTTTCTCCTGGAACTGGTCCCAGCAAAGCTGCTGTTCAAAATGTTTTTTGGCCCAGAAGGGAATTTCACTGAATTTCACTGAATTTCCTCTGATACAGGGATGTTCCATGGAATTGCAGATGATTAACTTCAATGCTGTGAATTCTCCCTTACGTTACACTGATTTGGCAGTGGTGTGTGGTGGTGACCTGGCCTTACTTCTTCTTGTCTAGCGTAAATGTCATTTTGTCACTTTTATTGGAAAGCCAAGGATTAGGTAACGTGGGTGCTGTAGGCTTTCTCCTGGAACTGGTCCCAGCAAAGCTGCTGTTCAAAATGGTTTTGGCCCAGAAGGGAAGTGGCTTGTCCTCATCCTGCAGATGAAGAATCAGCGATGCAGTATCTGGGCAATCTCAATGACATTTTTCTCCACTGCTCGTTATTTACTATCTTATTTTTTCCCCCCAAATGTTTGGGTTGGTTTTTTTTTTTCTAAATATCTCAGACCAGCACGTTCAGCAGACCAGTTTTGACAGTCTTGCTTCTGATGAGTCCCGCTAGAGGATTTCTTAGGTCCCCTGGATTGGTCATGCAACACATCTGCTGTCTGAAGCAAAAGAACCCGTGTGTGAGCTGAATATTTAGGAGCCTTGGTTGGGTTGTGCTAAGGGCTTTATTAAGGAAACCTGATGAGAGGGTTGAAAATGGAGGTGTTTGTTTGCAGATGGCCACAAATCACAGAAGACAAATCTGCAGTGAATCCTTAAAACTGAGATTTTTCTGGGTTCTGCAGACTTCATTCTTAGCAGGTGAATTAGAATCCAGCTTTCTCTTCATGTGGAGGTGGCCTTGCACGATTGATACCTAGAACTTGTGAAAAGGCAGCTGTGCACAACTGCTTGTTTTGAAAGCTGATGTTTATGAACCTCTTCTCTCCACAGGGCACCTCCCGGTGAAGCTGCCGGACTACAACAACCGGCTGAGAGTTCTGGTGGCCACATATGTCACCTTCAGTCCTGATGGCACTGAGCTCTTAGTCAACATGGGAGGGGAGCAGGTGAGAAAGCAGCTGAAGTTTGGCAGAAAGCTCCACGTGGGGTTGTGTTGGTTGGGTCACCATACCTTGTTGTGCATTCTCAAAAACGGGTATAACGACTTCTCTGTGGGTAATACTGTTGATTTTAAACTTGCTTTCCGATTTGTCTGGACTAAAAGCTTGGCATTAGGGATTTATTTGCTATGTTACCACTGATCAAACTTGAAGCACGTTCTATTCTGGTTTTCCGACTCACATTTCACTCTCTGGAAGAGGAAAAATCAACCGAGTTCTGGAACTGACCTTTGCTGACCTAGAAAAGATTTCATAACTCATTCTTGAAACATCAAACCGCTTCTGTAGTAGAATCTAGCAAATAAGGAACTGACAGAAGCAAAGGCTTTCACCTGGAACATTGATTGCTTTAATTTTAAGCGTTGGGTGATATTCATGGATCTTTTGTAAAGCCTATCAGTGAAATGAGAAAATCCTCCTGACAGCGTTAATCAGCGTGGATTAAGCGGGAACTTTGCTTGTGGGCAGGTTACTCCGTGGTTGTCCTCCACAGATCTCTTTCTCACACTTGTGCTCATTCTCTTCAAGAGAAGGGGCTGAGTTAGTCTGATCGGGGCTGGTAATCCTTATACCAGCCTTCAAGAGAAGGTGCTGAGTTAGATGAATTGCAGGTCTGATCGGGGCTGGTAATCCTTATACCAGTATGGTTTGAAATTTGGGCTTCACAGGGCTGCTTTTGGAGTTTCTCAGGAAATCCTGGCTGAGCTTTCAGCGTAGAGAAAATTCTACCTTGATGTAGCTATCACCTCTTTTCTGCCAGTAAATGATTTGTTTATGATCGGTGTGTTAATGAAGTGGTTAAAAAGTCTTAGAGTTGAAGCTTTCTGAACAGGGTAGTTTGTGGTCAGGCTATTTTTTAAAGTTCTGTAGGTGTGGAGAGGGCTTTCTCACCTCATTTCTCGGCAGTGTTCTCTCTGAACCCAGTGCTGGAATGGAACGTGCCACTGGTACCGCTGTCATCCTGTGTGTACCTGTCTATAAACAAGATTTTTAGTTAGAAAATTGGAACTAGCAAAACACAAATGTGGCACCCTATACCCCTCTAGCCCTGTTTTATTTCTGTGGCTTGAACATCTGTGTTTCACTGACTCTTTTGTCTCATTCTCTTTCTTTGTTCCTTAGGTCTATTTGTTTGATCTGACGTACAAACAGCGACCGTACACTTTTCTTCTCCCAAAGAAGTGCCATACTTCAGGGGGTGAGTATGATGCTGTCATGAAAGTGAGTGGAAGGCAGAGTGAAATCGTGGAATCAGAGTCACAGAATGATGTGGGGTTGGAAGAGACCTCTGGAGATCATCTAGTCTAACCCCCTGCCAAAGCAGTTCCACCCAGAGCAGGTTGCACAGGAACAGGTTTTGAATGTCTCCAGAGAAGGAGACTCCGCCACCTCTCTGGGCAGCCTCTTCCAGGGCTCTGCCACCCTCAAAGAAGTTCCTCCTCATGTTTAGGTGGAACTTCTTATATTCAAGTTTGTGCCCGTTACCTCGAAATCTTGTACTACACAGCTCTTTTCAGGGTGCAGCCCTATTTGGGCAGGAACCAGGAAACTGAAGTAGGGCATGGCTGTTGCTGGGCTGTTTCTGCAGTGTGCAGTTCATACCCCAGGTTCTGAAACTCTTCTAGAGAGTGAAAAAACATGTATCTTGGAGGGAGAAGTGAGCTGTTGAGAGGTGTATGCCTGTGTGAGCTAAGGAAAATGTTTAAATCTGTGCAGAAAGGATAATGTAGACTGTGTAGAGTGGTTGAGGTCTTGGTATCCTGCCCTCAACTAAGGGGGAAAACTTTTGGGACAGGCGTGGAAGTGGTATATGTTTTTTATTTTTTTTAAACTTATTAGTAAAATGTAGACTACGTCTGTTATCCCTGTGTACACCCATTAGGAAGGAGACAGAACAATCTCTTCCCTGGTCTAAGAATCTGGCCTGGCACTAATATCCCTTCTGGTGGTGAGATAGTTGAATCAAAAAGTCATTTATTTGACAAGGAAGTAAATCCAAAAGCTTTTTTATTCCTGGCCCTGTTTCTTTCGGGGCCTGTTCATACACAGATACTGCAGACAGTACGAATGGCTGCGGCGTTATTCCCCGGGCAGAGGCTGACTCTTATCAGGGAGTGTTCCCTGCTCGGCCCGTTCCCTGTTCTGGGAGGGCTCTGGCAGAGTTTGATCTGTGTACTCAGCGTGCCTCGGGCCTTCATCTAACACTCACATCCTGGTGGCAGATCTATGCCCTGCCTGCCTTTCTCTTCTGTCTGGAAGGCATGTGGCTCATCTGTACTGTGCTATCTGGGCTACATCAAAACAAGCGTGGCCAGCAGGTCAAGGGAGGTGATTCTGCCTCCCTGCTCCGCTCTGGTGAGACTCCACTTGGAGCTCTGTGTCCAGCTCTGGAGTCCTCAGCACAGGAAGGACATGGAGTTGTTGGAGCAGGGTCTGAGGAGGCCATGGAGATGCTGGGAGGGCTGGAGCCCTTTCACTGTGAGGACAGGCTGAGAGAGTTGGGGGGGTTCAGCCTGGAGAAGAGAAGGCTCCAGAGAGACCTTAGAGCCCCTTCCTGTCCCTCAAGGGGCTCCAGGAAAGCTGGGGAGGGACTCGTGATCAGGGAGGGGAGCCCTAGGAGGAGGGGGAACGGGTTTAAACTGGAAGAGGGAGGATAGATTTGGATTAGATATTGGGAAGAACTTATTTGCTGTGAGAGTGGTGAGAGCCTGGCCCAGGTTGCCCCAAGAAGCTGTGGCTGCCCCATCCCTGGAGGGGTTCAAGGGCAGGTTGGAGGGGGCTTGGAGCAACCTGGTGTGGTGGGAGGTGTCCCTGCCCAGGGCAGAGGGTGGCACTGGATGGGCTTTAAGGTCCTTTCCAACCCAAACCATTCTGTGATTCCATGATCTGGGGAGGTCATGCTTTAAATGGCAGGACAACATTTGAACAGGGTCATGATGCCGTGGCTGCAGCACACACTGCACCTTGTTGGGCACAGAAAGTTCAGGCAAAGGCTGAGAAGAGGCAATATCAATACCATGGATGAATTTTGTGTGTGTGCGTGTCTCTGTGCACTGACATCCATGAGCAGGATAGTGTCCCTGGTTTCCCAACCTGTGAAGTGGCCACAGGAACACTCCCAGCTGCAACATAAATGCTGTTTGTAAAGCTTGAAGCTGAATATTTTCTATAGAAATGGCAGATAATGTGCCTGCTGCAGGAACACTCCCAACTGCAACATAAATGCAGTTTGTAAAGCTTGAAGCTGAATATTTCTATAGAAATGGCAGATAATGTGCCTGCGTGACCTTCAGAGGATTACTTCAGCTTGTAACCGCTCCTTGAGCAGCAGGGTAAGAAAAGAAAGAAAGGGGAAAAAAAGCATCTGGAATTCCTTTATTGGATTCCTCCAGTGGTTCCCCTCATCATCCTATTAAATGTTCAACAACTTAGCTCTTTATGTGAGGTATTTATTCTTTATCCGAGTGAATCTAAAATGCAAAGTTGCTAACAGTACTAGATACTTCTGCAGTTTCAATTGTCAGGTTTCTGGTGATCAGTCAGGTCCTCTGGTTATGGCCTGGTCCCAGTCTGAAGGCAGTTCCAGCTGCCCTCTCTTTGTATGTGTATACTTAGTTCTACGTGTGTGTAGTTTTCTGTTCTAGGTTGTATTGCGAAGGGTACTGAAGAGATTTTGTAATTTATATATAAGAAGGCAAATCAAATGCAGTCCCTGGAGGACAGGGGGGCATATGGAATCACAAAAGTTTTATTTCTGCTCTGAATAGGGCTGTGGCATTGGCTTGACTCTGCCGTAAAATAAAACCCTGAAGCTTCAGCTATTAGTTTGTGTAATCTGCATTGGTACTTAGCATGGCTGTAATTTATTTTTTTCCTAACCTTCAGAAGTGCAGAATGGAAAAACCTCTACCAATGGAGTGTCGAATGGCATCCACCTCCACAGCAACGGCTTCCGCTTGTCCGAAGGCAGAGCACACGTGAGGTAAGGGCACAGATCGACCTATAGGAAAACCCTAGGGCTTTCTTCATCTTCTTTTCCTCTTGCCAGGCTTAGGTGCTGCTAAACAAGGTGTGAAATGCAAATCCATTTGGTGTGTTGTCTTGGTTATCAAGTAGCCTCTGTCCTAGGAGCTGTATTTGCTTCTGGTGTGTCGTCAATGAACAGGAGTCAGATCACACAAGAGCGTCCAGGGAGATATGTTGTCCATGAGGATTTTTCTCCTCTTACGACAAACTGCTGCAGACAAAACTTAGAAATGACTTTTCAGGCCTGGAAGCGAGGTGTTCTGAGCTGTTCTGAGTGGTTGGTACTTCCTGGCCTGCAGGAACTGTGTCTTGGTAAATGGGAGAGGAGCCTTGGCTTCCCTTTGGCATCTTTCTGGGCATCTGCCTGCTACAAACTGAACCAAAGTGACCAAAATTGCTTTACAGCAATGCCACTGGAGTCATTACTCGTGAGCCAGGAACGGATGGAGACCCCTCTTCCATACTTCCTGCTGCTTGCTTTCTTTAAGCACGAAATGCAGTTGGGGTGAAGCAGAAGCAGACTGGAAGCGCATCTTGCTGACTGGTTTTCTTCCAGCTGATGACACATGGTGAAAAGTCAAAGACACAGTTGCTTAATACCATATATGGGTAGTCTAGGTTCCACCAAAGTCACTTTGGTGAATGTTTTCAGCTTGTTTCCTCTAGATGGCCCCTCCACCACGGCAGCAGAGATGTGGCTGGAATTTTGGGTTGCCTGAGCGTGGGCCTTGTGCAGCCCAGTGAGCTCGGGTGTTTGCTTTCCTTCTGAATTTCCGTTCTGTTTCCAATCCTAAAAGAGGATTGGAAATGTTTGGGGTTTTTTAATGCGGTCAAAGCAAAGAGGAATTGATGAAGTCTGAGGCATTAGATGTTTAAAATACACACCGGTCAATTTTGAGTGGATGTCTGTATAGAAAGAAAAAATAGAAACAATCAAATGATGGTCAAAAAGAAACATTCCTCCTAAATTCAGGTTTTTCAGGTACACGGTCTCTTCTGAAGACCTCTTTTTTTCTGAAGCTTTTGGTTTGCTGGGACTTGCTAAGGTAGAACAAAACACTGCAGCCATTTAACTGAAGTAAACAGAGCGTTTGGGACTTACCTCTGCTCCTTTCTTCTTCCCCTTCAGCCCCCAGGTGGAGTTACCTCCATATCTGGAGCGAATCAAGCAGCAAGCCAACGAGGCCTTCGCTTGCCAGCTGTGGACTCAAGCCATCCAGCTGTACAGCAAAGCAGTGCAGAAAGCCCCCAACAACGCCATGCTGTACGGAAACAGGGCCGCGGCCTACATGAAGCGCAAATGGTAAGGAAGAGGAGAATATCAGAGGATTGAGCATCACAGGCAGTGCTGGTGCCTGATTTCTGAGAACCACGTTGTCCTGTTGGTCGACTGTCGGCTGAACATGAGCCAGCAGTGTGCCCAGGTGGCCAAGAAAGCCAACAGCATCCTGGCCTGTATCAGGAACAGCGTGGGGAGTAGGGCCCGAGAGGTGATGGTCCCCCTGTACTGGGCACTGGTGAGGCCTCACCTTGAGTACTGTGTCCAGTTTTGGGCCCCCTACCATAAAAAAGACATCGAGGGGCTGGAGCGGGTCCAGAGAAGGGTGACAAAGATGGTGAGGGGTCTGGAGAATAAGTCTTGTGAGGAGAGGCTGAGGGAGCTGTTCAGCCTGGAGAAAAGGAGGCTGAGGGGAGACCTTATTGCTCTCTACAACTCCCTGAAAAGAGGGTGTAGAGAGGTGGGGGTCGGTCTTTTTTCTCAAGTCCCAGGCAACAGGACGAGAGGAAACGGCCTCAAGTTGCCCCAGGGGAGGTTCAGGCTGGATATTAGGAAAAATTTTTTCACGGAAAGGGTTCTCAGCCATTGGAATGGGCTGCCCAGGGAGGTGGTTGAGGCACCATCCCTGGAGGTGTTCAAAAGAGGGGTTGATGTAGTGCTGGGAGGTCTGGTTTAGTGATGATGCTCCTTGTTTGTTGTGTGGGTGTCTATTTTTGTCAGTTAGGTTGACGGTTGGCCAAGATGATCTTTAAGGTCCCTTCCAACCTAGAAGATTCTGTGATTCTGTCCTTGTTGTCCACTCTGAAGCACCTGGGCTCCCCGTGCGGGGTTGGGGTCGTTAGATCAAGCTGTAAAGTGGGTCCCACCTCTGGCACGGGACAAGGGGGTGCACAACAGTGTGTGTTGGAGAAATTGCAGCCACAGATACTGCAGGGGCAAGCACAGCTGGCAGCAGCTCATCTTTTTGCCTACTGGCACATTGAGTAATGTTCTGTTCCTTTCTTGTTTAAAAAGAAACCAAAAAAATCCACTTGTGAGCAACAGCATTACGAGTGTCTCCAAGGGTGTTTGTGTTTCTTTAGAGGGTTCTGATCTGCATTAGAGTATGGCTCTCAATCTGCTTGTCAACAGATGAGGTAATGGTTACTATGCTTGAGAACTTCCTATCTTGGGAGAGAAGACTGTTGCAGGACCTCCTGGAGTGGCTTTGGTTGCTGCTTTATCCCAATAAATTGTACTGCAGATAGTTGGAGGTGACCTGGTGGCTCCCCTGCTCCCCCAGCTCCTCCACACTCCCCTTGCCTGGAAACAAACCTCTCTGAGGGACCTGGGGAGGTGGCAGCTGGTGCCTTGGTGGCTGGGGGAAGTTCTGTCTTAATTGTTGGAAAAGATGCTGTTCTCCTCTGTGGTAGGTAATGTCTTCTCTGACCAATAGCCAGGGCTGCATCTGCAAGATACAGCCGAGTTATTTTAGTATCTGTCCCCTTGAGCAGAGTAAGACTGAGTAGCATGACTTGCCATTAGCATATTTAAAATAGCTGTGGTCCTTCATCTACATTTGCTTTTGTGAGGATATCCTTCTCCTCTCCCTGCTGAAATCCACAGTATGAATTCTCCCCGTCTTCTTGCCAAGATAAAGAGCAGCCAGCGGTTGTTGTGACTGTTGGTGACTGGCCTACTGGCTGTTTTGCAATAGGAGAGATTTGGGAGCTGCCTTTAAAAAGACCTCAGCGTTCAGAGGGAGAAGAACAATAGTTTGTGATTAAGGAAGGGAAGGCAGAAGCTGAGGGTGATCTCATGAATGGCGTTTTTCTTATAGGAATGGTTTTTCCCCAAAGGATGTTGGTGGTTGTGTGTCACCTAATGCTCTGCGACAGTTTTTGGTAGCAGGAAGACGTGAAAATATCCACACCATGGGTTTGTGTGGTGTGCAATGATTAGAATTTAAATAGTACTAAACTGATGTTTCTCAGGTGCAGAAAAGACAGGGCACTTCTCTGGTAGGAACAGGTACTGGTGTATGGCAGAAGGTGGAGGGGAGGTCACCGAGAAGAAGGGTGACACAGTTGGATGGTGACCTACTGTGTGGCTCTAAGGTGCCCTTCACATTTGGCCAACCTGCAGAACGCTGCAGGTCTTGCTTTGGCCTCGTTCTTTGAATAATGGAGAGATCTAGAAAAAAGAAAGGTCTGTAATTTCCTAACCTCCCCTCGCTCATCTCCCTTCCGTGCTCCTCATCCTCTGCAGCACTTCTAGGGCTGTCCTTCTCAAATCTGCTCGTAAGAACCAATCGCATCGCGCTCCAGATCACTTTTAGCAGTCTATATGTTGGCAGTTCTTAGCTGATTTCTAGTTAGAGGGTTTTTGCACAAGCTGAGTCAAACCTGTAACAGTGGGAGAAGTCTGTGCCTGCTTTACAGCTCCACGTGTCCCTTTTCACACCAGTCTGTTGGGCTGTCTGACACTGGTAGTGGAGGTTGAAGGATTTTTGAGGCAGCTAATAGCCTGATCAGCTCTGAAAGTGCGAGGCACCCGTCTGTTATCGTAACAGGTAACTTGCATTCCCCCTTTCTTTGAATAAAAGTGGCCTGATGCTGTGCATCCAGCCTCTGGGATTAACACGTGGTGCTGCAAAGACAGCCCTCAAGGAACCTTGTTTCTGCTGCAGATCTTGTGGACAAGGCACTCCACCTTCTGTGTGCTAGTGAGGTGCAATACGTGGCCAGTATCTGCTTGTGGCGCTGATTAAGCTCTGCTTGGCACATAACCCAAAGATTTGGAGCTCCCTTTAATGAGTAGAGACACAAGAGCACCCTGACAAAGGCTCCACGTGATTTAAAGTTGTCTTGTAGGTGGTACAGGGTAGTTCACCCCATTCCCCTCGGGTCTGTTTCAGACTTTGGTCTCTTTACAGGTGGGAAAAGTTAATATTATCATTATTAGCCATCTATAGGGAGACTTGGCACTCTCTTAAGGCAGATTGTGGTGCCTCTGAAGAGTTTGAGCTCAATGCTGGTACACCAGGCATCTCAGCCCTGGCTGACTTCTCAGCCTCTCTCTCTTTGAACCAAACACCAGCGTGGAAGCCTCCTGCTTCCAGAGCACAAGCTGAGGCTTTTTTATTCCTACAGCCATGGAGCTTTGGGAAATCATAGAATGGTTTGGGTTGGAAGGGACCTCAAAGATCATCAAGTTCCAACCCCCCTGCCCTGGGCAGGGACACCTCCCACTAGAGCAGGTTGCTCAAGGCCCCATCCAGCTTGGCCTTGAACACTTCCAGGGATCAAGCATAGTCTCCAGTAACTGCAAACAGGATATAAATACCCATTGTGATACCAGTCTGCTATAACGCTTATTTCTAAAACGTCAAGGTTTTTCTTATAAAGGTGGGGAAAAACCTGCTGCTTTTGATGTTTCTCCATCAGGGTTAGGAAAATGTGGTTCTGTAGCTCCTTCTTGAGGGCTACAAGTGGCTGTGGGCAAGGGAGACGTGCTGCCACGCTGTGCGTCCACAAAGGGGCACGCGTGAGCCGCCGTGCTCTGCCGAGGCCCCGCTCGCCTCGCAGGAGAGGCCTTGTGTCTGCCTGCTTGGCCAGAGGGTTTGTGCATCCTCCATCTTCAAAGGACTTCCCTAAATGTGTTCTATCGGCGAGCTCTGGCGGATTTAAAATGGCAGGTCAAGACTTGCTGGGCTTTCCCTTGCCTGGTGGTGTTACAGGGTTGCCTGGATGTGTGTGGGGAGGTGCGGTGGAGAAGCTGGGCTTGGTCAGATGGTGCCCCTGGGGAAACAGCAAATGCTGTTAGTACGTGAGCTTGTGGGGTGTCTGCTTGCACAGAGAGAGCTGGAAACAGCACGTTTGAGAGGGAGACAAGGCTAGGAAATGGCAGTGGAAAACGCACGCTGTTTCTGTTTCGGTTCCCTAATCCAAACCTCCCTTTTCTTCAGGGATGGGGACCATTACGATGCTTTAAGAGACTGCTTGAAGGCCATCTCCTTGAATCCATGCCACCTGAAGGCCCATTTCCGTCTTGCCCGCTGTCTCTTTGAACTCAAGTACGTGGCAGAAGCGCTGGAGTGTCTGGATGACTTTAAAGGGAAGTTCCCAGAACAAGCACACAGCAGCGCCTGCGACGCACTAGACAGAGACATCAATGCAGCCCTCTTCTCCAAGAGCGATAACGGTGAGTGCCCGTCTTCTTCAGTGTGGTTCTTCAAGGTTATACTCAAATCTAATGATCGGACAAGGGGTTTTTTTCTCCTTAAACTGCCCCTCTGAAGTAAAGCTCCAACTTCTGAGAGAGATTGATTGTTGCTGTGCACAAATACTGGCCTGAGCCCGTCCTTTCCTCGCACCTGGTCCTGGTTTGCTCTTGAGCGAGAGGATGATAAAAGGAGTCTGATGGACCAGGAGATAATCTGGAAGGAAGCTTGTGCTCTAAGCCCTGCTCCTTGCTGGAATTGTCCTTAGCTCTTCTCTAAAGCTCTTGGGATCTCCTAGAGTGCTGTTGGCTTAGAACGTGTTCCTCCCCGAATTGTGATGAGGGAAATCTGTTGTCCTTCCAGCTGAAGACAAGAAAGGAGGTGGCCCCATCCGGCTGCGAGCCACGGGCCGCAAGGATTCCATCTCAGAGGATGAGATGGTGCTGAGGGAGCGCAGCTACGACTACAAATTCCGATATTGTGGCCACTGTAACACTACTACAGACATCAAAGAGGCCAATTTCTTTGGCAGGTACGTTGGCAGAGCGTAATAGGGATGCAGGACAGGAGCGTGAGCAGCAGCAGAATGCTCTCTTCCGTCGGATAAAGCCTCACGCGTAGCCCCATGTGACTGCTCATAAAATGATGGCTGACAATAGTTTGCAGGGTTGAAAAAGATGACAGAAACCCTCCTCCTTGTGTGGCTGCATGAATAGCTGGTTCAGTAGCAGATCCACAGAGGAGCCAGTTGGGCTAGCAGTTCAGAAAAAGCCAGTTGGTATTGAAAACATGAATCCTGGGGATGGAGGGAGCCACCAGAGAAAGCTATATCTGGATCTGTAAGCGTGAGGGGTGGCAGCTCGCTGATTTTAGATGCCAACTGAGGTTTTTGTGTCTGCTAGAGACTAGCTTTGGCTCTGCGCTGTCATCTCCAGCCTCTGCTCCTCTCACCCTAGCAATGCACAGTACATAGTCAGTGGGTCAGACGACGGCTCCTTCTTCATCTGGGAGAAAGAAACCACCAACCTCGTTAGAGTGCTGCAGGGAGACGAGTCGATTGTGAACTGTCTCCAGCCTCATCCCAGTTACTGCTTCCTGGCCACCAGTGGCATTGACCCAGTTGTACGACTGTGGAACCCTCGGCCAGAGGTAAGAGCCTCAGGAGAAGACTGTCTTGTTGTCTTGAGATGTCACACACACACACACACCCCGGTCTTTCCTTCTGGGATCTCTTGGGAGTTTGAGTACTGTGTCCAGTTTTGGGCCCCCTACCATAAAAAAGACATTGAGGTGCTGGAGCGGGTCCAGAGAAGGGCGACAAAGCTGGTGAGGGGTCTGGAGCACAAGTCTTATGAGGAGAGGCTGAGGGAGCTGGAGGTGTTCAGCCTGGAGAAGAGGAGGCTGAGGGGAGACCTTATTGCTCTCTCCAACTCCCTGAAAGGAGGGTGTAGAGAGGTGGGGGTCGGTCTCTTCTCTCAAGTCCCAGGCAACAGGACGAGAGGAAATGGCCTCAAGTTGCACCAGGGGAGGTTCAGGCTGGATATTAGGAAAAATTTTTTCCCTGAAAGGGTTCTCAGCCATTGGAATGGGCTGCCCAGGGAGGTGGTGGAGGCCCCATCCCTGGAGGTGTTCAAAAGAGGGGTTGATGTAGTGCTGGGAGGTCTGGTTTAGTGATGATGCTCCTTGTTTGTTGTGTGGGTGTCTATTTTTGTCAGTTAGGTTGACGGTTGGCCAAGATGATCTTTAAGGTCCCTTCCAACCTAGAAGATTCTGTGATTCTGAGTTGCAGCAGCAGTAACAGCCCCTCTTTGGTGCTAGCTCTGCCTTGCTGAGTCCTCTCCCTTCTTGTCTTGCAGAGTGAGACCCTCAATGGCCGTGTGGTAGTAGACATGGAAGGTGCTTCCCAAGCGAACCAGAGACGGATGAACGCAGACCCGCTGGAGGTGATGTTGCTCAACATGGGGTACCGGATCACAGGACTGACCAGTGGTGGGGCTGGAGGCTCAGACGATGAAGACAGCTCAGAGGGGCAAGTCCAGTGCCGGCCCAGCTAAAACAGAACCGCCTCTCCTTCCTCTCATTGTTTGGCTGTAAAGGGAACCTAGTTTCCTTGGTCCTGAACTTTCTCTGATGAATGACTGCACTGTTTCGCACTATGCACAGAGTAGGACAAGCTGGCAGGGGCAGGAGCGGCCGTCTCTTTAAAAAACCATCGCCACCACCTCCTCCTTCTCCCATCACGCTACTGAGCAGCATGGCAGTGCAGTCTGGGGTTTGCCTTTAGTGGAATTTAGTCCCAACCAGGGGTCTTTGAATTGTCTGTAAGCAGTGTTCAGCTGGTGATTTTTTTATTTTTTTTTTTTAATTTTTTCCCCAGAGCTGCTGTATGATCTGGTAGAGGGGACGTCGCCTGCATTTGTGCATTTGCAGAGGGGATGTTAAATTCCTGAATAAAATACAAACCTAGGGCAGGGGTTATGGAATGAATTTACTGCAGTGATATTGGTCTTGAAAGCTTGACTCTGCTTTTGTTCCCCCAGCCTGTCTTAGAGGCCCCTGGTTTAGAGTTGTTGGCCATGAAACACCTGGTTTGTCCCATGACATCTTTCTTCTGGCTTCCATCTCTTAACATGTTGTCACCAGGCGTGGCTGTGTTGTATTAAGGACTGGATATTGCCTGTCTTGTCCCTGGGCATGTGTTAGTTGATGAATCGGTGAAGGCACGGAGTATATGTGGTTCAACAGGGCAGGATGTGCTTGCCCAGCTCAGATTCTTTCTTCTGTGGTCTATGGACCCATGGAGAAAGGTGCCAGCAATGGAGCAGGCTTGATCAGAGGCCTAGGACTCGGGTAGCTAAAGCTACAGAGGGAAAGGTCTGGTAACAGCACTCTTTCAGAACTTCTCTCTCCATTGCCCAGAATATGTGTAGCTGTATTCACCTTCTCCTCTCCATGTCACCTCCTGGAGCTGAGAACGTTCCCACCGTGTACGTGTTGCCACTGAAGTTTGGAGCTTTTAAACAGTAGCGTTTTGGTGCAGTCAGCTGCTCTGTCTCGGCCAAGGTGGGCCTCCTCATTGGTGGTGTAACATCTGGTGATGGATTAGTGGTCCTCTCAGGAACCCTCCTTCCTCTTCCCCATTCTCCACCCGTTGGCTCTGGCTGTAGGGCCAGGAGTACCCCTAGAAACGCAGCACTGTACGTCCATTCCTCCCCCTCTCCTGTGACATGCAGTCCCCTTCTCCCCTCTCATGGTTGCCAAACACTAAACATCAAGTAGATCTTACACAGCTGTGCTACAACCGAATCCGAAGAGGTTGGTTTGTTTTTTTTTTTCTAGGACTATCAACTAAGACCAAAGAGCCCCTGGAGATCTAAACCGCTCCGCGCTGTCTCGTATCTCTTACTTGCTGAAGGTCTAAACATGCTAAACCTTGGTCCCAGGGGTGTGCAGTGTGTGTCTGGGAGCGTGTGTGCACGTGTGTCTGCTGCATTTAGGGCTGTTCTTCCATGTGTTGCGATCCCTGGTCTTCCTCTTCCTGCCGTGGAAAGATGAGAGGCCTCCCTTTCCCTTCTCTGGCTGCCAGGCGTTGATGAGGGAGACTGCGCAGTGCTGGCTGATCAAGGTAACTGGCTTCCTCTCCCTTCCAGAACAGTCTCTCCGAGATGAGTGAGCCTTGTGCAGGAGGGAGAGAGAGGTCACAGAGGCTCAGAGCCGGCAGCGTCTCTCCAAGGACACAGTTCCCCGCGTAGAGACGTCCCCCGCGCCCCCCTTGCGATGGCAGCGGAGCTCCCTGGGACCTCACCTCTGCCCCTCCACGATGTCCAGCTGCTCTTTCACGCGTGGGTGAACCCCCTTCTGCTGGGAGCGTGTCCCCCAGCACCCAGAAACGAGGGGCTGCCCCTGTGCTCCGCTGAGCTGCCCTGGCAGACTCGCCCTCTCTCTTCTCCTGCTCTCCCGGGACAGATTGTCATTTGGCCACCGAAGGCACGTTGGCTCCTTTTGCCCCCGCGGTGGCTGGAACTGCTTCCTCAGTTTCCCTTTTTCCTTGGGTACGAGCTCCCCCACCCCAGGGGTTCTCTGACACTTCATGCTCTTCAAAACCCAGAGGCAACAGAAAATTCTTCTCACTTGGGTGGCTTTTTGACACGGTCTGGCCTTTTCTTTTTTTGCTTAAGGCTTTTCTACTAGACGCATCCTCTTTTTTTTTTTTTTTTTCCCCTTCTCCTCCCACTCAAACTTTTTTTTTTTCCAGCTTTCAGTAGACAATGTCTGCAGACTTTGATTTTTAAACTGAGAGACTGAGATGGAAAGCTCTGAAAAGAACAGACCTCTCCCTCCCCATTCACCTTTTGCTGTGGCAGCTATTTTTTGTTGTTTTTACCCTTCTGAGACAGTGCAGCTCTTTTACCTGCCAGTTGCAGTGAGAAAGCTACAAGATTCCCTGCCTCTGCAGTGGATTGCTTTTTTTAATGGCTGCTTTGGTTAAAAAAAAAAAAAAAAAAAGATAAATAATAATGGGAGAGAAGGGGAGAGAAAAAAATCTTTCTGCCTCTAACCCCTTTTCCCCTTGTGGTGGGCAGATTACCTGCTTTGTCACTTGTTAATGAGGAATTTATATTTATTGGTGAAGGAAAAAAAAACCAACATGCTGGGGAAGTAGGGAGAAGATGTTGCTTTATTGACCTCTGCTGTTTACTTCAACCCCCTCTTTGGGAAAGCTTCTTCCTGCTCTTTCTGGTTAACTCTTTCCAGCCTGGGATCTGCAGGGACGCCTCCTTTATTTTTGTATTCTAGCAATGGGCTCTCCTTTAGGAGACTCTTAGGATTCTCTTAGTGTCACAATGACCATTGCTTCTCGATTTTTCAAGTACTTCAGATGATCATCTCGTAAACTTTGCCCCTGCAGTCGTAGCAGTAACACACAAGCCTTACTGCCCTCTGTTAGAAGGAGCAGAAAACTTGTTTCTCTGGTCCCTGGGAGAGAAAGGGTTAAGCAATTAAACAATTCTTTGTTCTAGTTCTTTCTTGGTGTCATTTTGTTTGGGGGATTGTTCTGGCTTTGTTCTACCTTTCTCCTCTGTGGAGGTGGACAAGGGTGGGCGGAGGGTGGCCTGGTCGGGCTGGATGTTGTCTGTTCAACAGTGCTGCTTCCTGGAGACTGGAGGCTCCAGTAAAACCTGTGTGGGAAGGGGACTGGGCAGCCTGGAACGTGGCTCTAAGCTGTGGTGGCCCCTGGGTGAAGTGCTGATGGTGGTTCCTCCAGGTGTGGAGGGAGCTCCGATCTGTCTGCTGGTGGAGCAGAGCCCACCTCTTGGTTTAGAGCTAAGGCTGCAGATGTTGGGGTGAGGATGAGCAGGTTGCCTGGGGCAGAGAGAAGTGTGAACAGAAGGAGGAATGGTGCTGTGTTGGAGTTTGTTTCTTCAGGTTTTGTCAGGGTGGGGGGTAAAATTGATAAAAACCTCTTTGAGTCCCAGCTGAGTCCAAGAGTTAGAGTTGAGCAAGGGGGTGAAAAGCTGAATAGGGAAAACTAGCCCATCTTTGCCTTTTAACTCTTTTTAAATAGCCTCTTGTCCTGAGAAGCAGAGCCCTGGTGGCCTCAGCTGTGGGGCAGCCCCACGGTCACCTGCCTGAGTCACTGACTGATCTTCACAGATGTTTCTGCTGTCAGAAACAGCGCACTTATTGCCTTAAAAGTGTCTTGCACTCAGCGCGGTGTGTAGGACACCAACATTTAGGCCCAGAGGTGAGCCCTTTGCTGAAGGATATCACAAACTCACTTTCTCCTCTGAGCTCCTTGCTGCAAAAACCTCCCAAAATACTTTCCTGCCCTCCAAGCTGCAGAACGCCAGGCCTTAAGTAAGACTTGGAAAAACCAGTCTGCTATTTTCAGAATCCATTCGAACTCTTCTCTTCAAAATTCCCGTTGGACACCTTTCAGCTGCAGGCCTTTTGAGGCCTCTTCGTTTTGAATCCTCTCTGATAGGAATGATTGCTTTAAAAGGCAGCTCTGCTCTAACAAAGCCATGCGCATCCACAGCTGGAATTGGTAATCAACTAATTAGGTCAGGTCTTGGGACTGAATGGTTGGACAAAGAGGAAGCCTGGAAGGGGAAGCCGAGGGATTGAATCGTGGGCGGAAATGGCTAGAAGGACCCAGAAAATGAGTTTTATTTGTAATTTGGGTAAGGGAATTGGGTTGAGGAGGGAGAGGAATGATGGCAGCCCTGCTGATGAGTTCTCTTGTCTCTGATGTCACCGTTGGCAGTGCCAGGAACAAGTCTGCAAAGGGCTGGAGATGGCTCCTGTCTCTGGGCGAAATGGGAGCAGGATGTCAGAAAACAGCCTGCTGTTGCTGCGCTGAGGAATATTCCGTCCTCTGCGTGTTGTGCTCCTCGTAGCTTGTTCAGGCTTTGCTGCTGCAGGAGGTGAGGCTGATGGGGAACCCCTCCGGGGCTGCCGAGGAGGGAAGGTGGATCTTTTTGTGTGCATTTCCTAGCTGAGAAATCAACCTGACCTGCTCTTGGAGCTCTTCCACCTTGTGCCCCGTGTCCCTGAGAAACTGGTGGCTTTCCCTTTAAACATAAAAGTTGCCCTGTGGATTCGACTCTTGTCAATTGGAGAGGGAGAGAGAAGGAAACAGTGGCTTTCAAGTGACAGGGAAGCAGAAGAGACCTGAAGGTTAAAGCTGAGGGGTGAGACGGCTGAGGGGCATGCTTTGTGGGGTGGGTGGCTGAGCCTGCGTATGTTCTTGCGCTTGTGAGTAGCACCATCATCAGGACAGAGGAGAGTGAC
Source organism: Calidris pugnax (assembly GCF_001431845.1). NCBI lineage: Eukaryota > Metazoa > Chordata > Aves > Charadriiformes > Scolopacidae > Calidris > Calidris pugnax. The sequence goes on from NW_015090900.1 coordinate 1,541,504, forward strand.
GTTTCTGGTTCACGCTGAGCGATTAGAGGCTGTCAGATTGCAGCAGGCACAGACCACAGGAAAGGAACAACAACAACAACAAAAAAAAAAAACCCAAACCCAACCCTGCAAAGCAACCCACCCCAACATCACCTCCAGGGCGGGGGGGAAGGACGCCTCGGTGTCCTCCATCAGCCTCTCTGTGCCTGGGTGACATTTTAAATCGACTCCCGCACGCGGTGTCGCCTGCTGCCGCCTCGGTTGTCAATGTCAGAAGGGGGAGAGGAGGAGGAGGAGGAGGAGGAGGAGGAGGAGGAGGAGGAGGAGGAGGAGGAGGAGGAGGAGGAGGAGGAGGAGGAGGAGGGGGGGGGATCTCTCTTCCTTGAGTGGTTTGGTTCTGGCAGTCCCTGTAATGTTTGAGCTGTCACAACAGGGAAGGTTCCTAAGGAAGCCGCTTCCTGAAGGAGAGCTGGCTGGGTGCCTGCTTCTTTCAGGCTCAGGGATGAGCCGGGGTAGAAAGGGGAGGTAACCAAATCCCTCCCGGGCTCGGCTCCAGCTTTAGCCATGGTGGCCTGCCCTTGGACAAACCCAAATGGGAGCGTGCTCTGAGCTGCTTCATCCCTGGAGGGGACAGACTTTCCTCTGGGGAGAGCTCGGTGCCTCCAGGGTGTGAGGGATGCAGCAATACCTGCAGGGAGAGGGTAAAGATCCTTGTCCCGAGGACAATTTGGGCCGAGGGGAGGTAGAGCTGCTTCCTGGCTGCTGGTGGGAGAGAGGAGCCCTCGGTGGTGAGGCACTGGCAGAACTGGGAGTGAAACCTTTTGTTTCTCCTCAAATGAGAGCTCGCAAAAAAACAATGATGGCAGTATTCCTGCTCTGTCCATCGATCCAGCATTGTAGGCAGGCAAGATAGCTGCAATAAAAAGCCCGTCCTTTAATTTTATGCATGGAGAACTTCTTACCTGCTTTCCCCCCCGCCCCCTTCCCTATTTCCACCCCCCCCCTGCAGTTTCTTTTCCAACTGCAGCTATTTTTCCCTGCTGACTTCAGGTGTTTTGTATTCTGCTTAGATCAATAGCAGCAGAACAGCAGCAGCTTTCCAGTTGTCACTAGGAAGACCCTGCTGTCAGCTACAGCTCACCCGTTTTCTGCCAGTGCGGTACTGGGGATGAAGAGCCCTTCTGCTCGCCTGACAAACACAAAAGAAAGCTGTGCAGTACAGGAGTGCTGTATTGATTTTATTTCTTTTTTTTTTTTTTCTTTTTTTAAAATTCCAGCCTGGGGAAAACGGTGTTCTTCCCATGCTCCAGAAGCTGGCTTTGCCTGCCCGCACTGGGTTTTAAGAGGGAATAAACTGGGCTGTGGAAAATGCCCACACGGGAGGGGAGACGCGTCCTGCCGAGGCTGTCGGCGGCGTCCTGGCTGTGTGGCTTTGCCAAGGGAGCTGGTCCCTGGTGATAATGCTGCTTAGCAGCCTCCCAGACACGAGCAGGAAGAGCAAATCCATTGCCTAATCCAACAAAACGCGCCAGGACCACATTAGCTGATGTGAACATTGGCCCCTATTCATGGATTTTATTTTTTTTTTTTTCCTTTTTAACAATCTCTGATATTTATGGTAGCCTGGAGCAAATCAATGCAAGTATTTTTTTCTTCATCGAACAAAAAGTGTTCACTGCAACACTTCAATACAACCTTTGTGTGCATCTTCCTTCCGAAGTGCCAAAATAGGAAGCGGCTGTTAGAAACCGAAGGGCCGGGCATGGCTTTGCTCTCAAGGCTCTCCGAATTTCCTCGGCTTTCTCTTTTTTGGAACTGGGCTATTTTGTGAAATCCCTCACCATTGGATCCCCGGGAGTGGGGTCTCGGGCTCTTGATTAACTCTAGGTCATGCTGAGAACGATGGGAGCAGCTTCCATCCAGCTGCCTCGAAAGCAACCCCCCTTCTCGGAGGGGCTGTCCTAAAACAGGCTCTAGGCTAGGAAATAAGCTGGGATGGTAGATGATCTCTTGAGGGCTGGGAAATGTAGTCTGCAGCGCGTTACTAAGCTAGAAAAGTACTGGTATGATGAGTTAGGGCATATCAGGGGGGGCGGGTAGGCCACCTCTAAACTAGACTGTTAGCCAAATGCTTCCTACTGCCGTAGCGGCAACCCCAAACTTGGTGTCCCCTCCGAGGAGCCTCTGCTTTGGGTAGAGGTTCTCCATCTCCCAGGCTTTCAAAGCTGGAAGCTTCCCTCCTCTAAAATTCAGCAAGCATGTTAAGTGCCGTTCTGTCCCCTGAGCGGGGAGAGCGTTGATAAATGTGGAAGGCTGGTTTTTTAGCTTAATTATTGAGCAAAGCCGGGTAATGGAAAGCAGATCGCATAAAGGAGAGATAAGAGTCTTTGATGAAGGAG
>NW_015090900.1:1559000-1574297 GCF_001431845.1 Calidris pugnax
CCATCAGCGTGTATGTGTCTGGGTGACATTTTAAATCGACTCCCCGCCCGCGGTGTCGCCTGCTGCCGCCTCGGTTGTCAATGTCAGAAGGGGGAGAGGAGGAGGAGGAGGAGGGGGGGGGATCTCTCTTCCTTGAGTGGTTTGGTTCTGGCAGTCCCTGTAATGTTTGAGCTGTCACAACAGGGAAGGTTCCTAAGGAAGCCGCTTCCTGAAGGAGAGCTGGCTGGGTGCCTGCTTCTTTCAGGCTCAGGGATGAGCCGGGGTAGAAAGGGGAGGTAACCAAATCCCTCCTGGGCTCGGCTCCAGCTTTAGCCATGGTGGCCTGCCCTTGGACAAACCCAAATGGGAGCGTGCTCTGAGCTGCTTCATCCCTGGAGGGGACAGACTTTCCTCTGGGGAGAGCTCGGTGCCTCCAGGGTGTGAGGGATGCAGCAATACCTGCAGGGAGAGGGTAAAGATCCTTGTCCCGAGGACAATTTGGGCCGAGGGGAGGTAGAGCTGCTTCCTGGCTGCTGGTGGGAGAGAGGAGCCCTCGGTGGTGAGGCACTGGCAGAACTGGGAGTGAAACCTTTTGTTTCTCCTCAAATGAGAGCTCGCAAAAAAACACAATGATGGCAGTATTCCTGCTCTGTCCATCGATCCAGCATTGTAGGCAGGCAAGATAGCTGCAATAAAAAGCCCGTCCTTTAATTTTATGCATGGAGAACTTCTTACCTGCTTTCCACCCCCTCTTCCCTATTTCCACACCCCCCCCCCCTGCAGTTTCTTTTCCAACTGCAGCTATTTTTCCCTGCTGACTTCAGGTGTTTTGTATTCTGCTTAGATCAATAGCAGCAGAACAGCAGCAGCTTTCCAGTTGTCACTAGGAAGACCCTGCTGTCAGCTACAGCTCACCCGTTTTCTGCCAGTGCGGTACTGGGGATGAAGAGCCCTTCTGCTCGCCTGACAAACACAAAAGAAAGCTGTGCAGTACAGGAGTGCTGTATTGATTTTATTTCTTTTTTTTTTTTTTCTTTTTTTAAAATTCCAGCCTGGGGAAAACGGTGTTCTTCCCATGCTCCAGAAGCTGGCTTTGCCTGCCCGCACTGGGTTTTAAGAGGGAATAAACTGGGCTGTGGAAAATGCCCACACGGGAGGGGAGACGCGTCCTGCCGAGGCTGTCGGCGGCGTCCTGGCTGTGTGGCTTTGCCAAGGGAGCTGGTCCCTGGTGATAATGCTGCTTAGCAGCCTCCCAGACACGAGCAGGAAGAGCAAATCCATTGCCTAATCCAACAAAACGCGCCAGGACCACATTAGCTGATGTGAACATTGGCCCCTATTCATGGATTTTATTTTTTTTTTTTTCCTTTTTAACAATCTCTGATATTTATGGTAGCCTGGAGCAAATCAATGCAAGTATTTTTTTCTTCATCGAACAAAAAGTGTTCACTGCAACACTTCAATACAACCTTTGTGTGCATCTTCCTTCCGAAGTGCCAAAATAGGAAGCGGCTGTTAGAAACCGAAGGGCCGGGCATGGCTTTGCTCTCAAGGCTCTCCGAATTTCCTCGGCTTTCTCTTTTTTGGAACTGGGCTATTTTGTGAAATCCCTCACCATTGGATCCCCGGGAGTGGGGTCTCGGGCTCTTGATTAACTCTAGGTCATGCTGAGAACGATGGGAGCAGCTTCCATCCAGCTGCCTCGAAAGCAACCCCCCTTCTCGGAGGGGCTGTCCTAAAACAGGCTCTAGGCTAGGAAATAAGCTGGGATGGTAGATGATCTCTTGAGGGCTGGGAAATGTAGTCTGCAGCGCGTTACTAAGCTAGAAAAGTACTGGTATGATGAGTTAGGGCATATCAGGGGGGGCGGGTAGGCCACCTCTAAACTAGACTGTTAGCCAAATGCTTCCTACTGCCGTAGCGGCAACCCCAAACTTGGTGTCCCCTCCGAGGAGCCTCTGCTTTGGGTAGAGGTTCTCCATCTCCCAGGCTTTCAAAGCTGGAAGCTTCCCTCCTCTAAAATTCAGCAAGCATGTTAAGTGCCGTTCTGTCCCCTGAGCGGGGAGAGCGTTGATAAATGTGGAAGGCTGGTTTTTTAGCTTAATTATTGAGCAAAGCCGGGTAATGGAAAGCAGATCGCATAAAGGAGAGATAAGAGTCTTTGATGAAGGAGAGAAATTTGAGTAAAAAGGAGGGCTGTTAACATGGGAGCTGGAAGTGATGTGATGTTGGGAATGTGGCTCCGGCAATTAAAGAGGGTTTGCTAATAACAAAAGCCAGCACCTGCTTGTCCTGTGTTGCCTGCGCTCGGCGTGCTGGAGCTACGAGGGAGGAGGAGGAACCCAACCACGTGCTGGAACATTGCCTGCGCTCGGCGTGCTGGAGGAACCCAACCACGTGCTGGAAGGGGCCAGGACTGTTTAATTAGCAAAAGCCCTTGGCATCGTGCTGTGTGACACCACAAACTGTGCTGGAGAGCTCTGCTAACCACGGGAAATGCAGCTCCAGGTCTCTGAGAGGAGGAAACGAGCGGCTTCCAAGGAAAAGAGAGGGGCACCTGGATGGTTGGCTGGGCAGAACATCCCCGTCCTGGGGACAAGCCACGTCCTCCCTCTTCTTCCCTCTAGCTCAGCCACTCTGTATTTTGCCGAGCGCGTTGCGGTGGGTGGAAATCTGGAATAAACATCTTTCTTCTTCAGCTTTCTCGTGTAGTTTGAATTAAACTTCCTAATAAAGCAATTGTTATTTTTCTAAGCCGATTCTCTATTTGTAAAGGGGAGGGTTTTTTCTACCTGGCAGCTCCTGGGGATGACTCTTCCAGGGATGAAGACGGGATGGGGATGACGTGGAGAAATTTGCTGCCGAGGTTGGCGTGGCTGAGCCGCACACGGTAAGTGCGAGGAGGGGGGGGTGTGAGGAGAAGATATCTGCCTGGAGGGGCTTTGCCAGAGCAGTTTCACAGTTTTCCTGCCCGGGAACCAACCATCCCGGCCCCCGGGGCCCTTCCTGCCCGGGAACCATCCACCCTGGCCCCCGGGGCCATTCCTGTCCGGGAACCCTGCCTGCCCGGGAACCATCCACCCCGGGGCCCTGCCTGCCCGGGAACCATCCACCCCGGGGCCCTTCCTGCCCGGGAACCGTCCAGCCCAGCCCCCGGGGCCCTTCCAGCCTGGCCTCCAGGGTCCTTCCACCCCGTCCCCCGCGGGGGGGCCCGGCGGAGGTGGCGCAGGCCCCGGGGCCAGGCCGCAGGGAACCCACCAGCTCTCACTTCCTGGTTACCGGCCGTGCCCGGAAGCGAAGCGCGGTTTCCAGGAAGTGACGTCAGCGCGGCGGGCAAGGTGCGTCTGGCGCCCGGGAGGAAGGAGGAGGGAAGGGGGGGGCGGGCCCCGGTGATGGCGGAAGCGGAGGCCAAGATGAAGCAGTTCAATGGCGGCGGGGCCGGGCTGGACGCCGAGCGCGGCCGCTTCCCGTACTGCGTGGTGTGGACCCCCATCCCCGTCCTGACGTGAGTGCGGGCCCCGCGTTCCTCCCCCCCCAGGCTCCGGCTCAGCGAGACCCGGGCCTAGGCCTAGGCCTCGCTACTGGGGGTAGGCCCTGGGCCGGGGCACCCCCTTCCTTTCCTGGGGTGCTGTGGGGCTGGTGAGGAGCCCGGTCCGCTGTGGGGCTGGCGGACCGGGGTAACCGGCTGCCTGGGCTGCTCCGGGGAAGGTGGGGTCGCCTCGGGGTGACCGGGTGCCAGGCCGCTTCGGGGGCCATGGAGGACTCTGTCCTTGGGGTAGGGCTCTCCTCTCCCCGCAGCGAGGGCGTGTGGGGGGGGAAAAGCTTTGGGGTGAGCGGGCTTGTCTGTGCAGGAGCGGGAGTGGAGAAGTCTTTCATGTTCTCGCAGCCAAGGTTTGGCTACGGGGCTCGTGGGCCACCTTATGCCTTGAGGAGAGGCCCCCGCGCTTCGCTGCTAATGAGTTAAAACTCGATTTGCCTTCCCGGTCTCGTCAGCCAAGCGGCAGCCAGCGGGCTCCAGGGAGAACTTCTGAGATTTTTCTCTGGTCGTGGGAAAATGAAAAGCTGTAAAATGCGGCTTTAGGGGGTAGTCTGGGAACACAAAGGCTTATTTTCATGCCTCCCTCTTCCCCTCCGGTTCAAATCAGGTGATAATGTTTACCGAGCTAGAGCTGAAAGTCAGGTAGAAGACGTGGGCTGGTCCGGGATCGGGAATGGCAGCACAACTCTCCTCAGCCAGGAGAAGCTGCAACTTCCCTGTTGCTGTCTCCCGTGCAGCTACAAACCACCTTTGGGTTTCGCCTCTTTTCTTTCTTTTTTTTGCTTAGAATTTCCACCTTAGTCTTTATTTCTGGAGGATTTTCCAAAGCTTTTAACCTTCTTATGTCCTGCTGGGACTGCTGAAGAGAGCTGTGCTGCTGCCAAAGTCACTGGGCATCTGTGTTTGTGGGTTCATTCCCTGATGAACAGTGGCGTCTTCCCGAGGATCTGGTTTTGCAGCAGAAATTTAAGTGGTGTTATTTGGCAAAATCTCCTCTTATGTTGCATAATAGCTCCCTTTTCTCCCTCTGACGTTTCCTGTCATCCTTGGGCTGGGAGGCTTGAAAGCTAGGCAGTGCTGAGAGGAGAATTAAAGAAAGGAAGCAAGTGCCTAGAGCTTTGAAGGTGGCAACGCTGTGACAGCGTTATATTCGGCTCTGCCTTCTGGCTGATAAAGCCTTGCACAGATAGTGAAGGTGTCTGGCTGCTTTGCATCCCACCAGATAGGGACGTGCAGAGGGTAAGTGATGCAGGAGCAGAACATCAAACTTTTGTAGAGCCCTTTCTCTCCATCGTAGGGTTGTGCTGTTTATAACCTCGACTGCACTTATCATTGTGTACAGCTTTGTCTTTCCTCCTAACATCCCACCGCCTCGATCCCTTTATGTTTTTGATGGTTTTGGGATCTCTAACTGAGCCACGGCTTGTGAATCTGTTTCTGTTGGGCGTTGCTGTAATCTGTTCTGAAATATTAGTTGCTGCTCTCAATCCCTTGGGGAGAGAGGGGCGAGAAAGGAGGGAGGTCAGCAAACCTGAGAATGCCGGAGGATGTAGGAAAGAGCTGTAACTTGGCCTGAAGTATTTACTTCTAAGTGATGGTGATGGAAAAGGAGGTTGGGAGATAAGTCTCCTGCTCCCTGGGGCTGTAAATATCCAGTGGGGAGGAGAGGGTTTTTGAAGCAATGGGATCATTTATTGGAGGGAATGCTTTTCCTGGAACCCCTTTTTCTGTCTGGGGTGCTTAGAATGATTGGGGTTGGAAGGGACCTTAAAGATCACAGAGTTCCAATCTGGTTTGCTTAAATTCAGATTGCCCTGGAAAGCTGTGGTGTGGATGGGAATGACCTTAAAGATCACGGAGTTCCAATCTGGTTTGTTTAAATTCAGTTTGCCCTGGAAAGCTGTGGTGTGGATGGGAAGATGGGCAGGATGACCTTATTTTCAGTCCTTGAGGTGGAAAGCCTGATTTCATCTCAAGGCAGTTTCTCCTGGATTTAACCTTTTTACTGGGCTACACAAATGGGTCTGTCCTGGGAGTCCAGGGCTCGCTGGACGCTGACCAGAGACCCTTGGGAGACTTGTGCTCTCTGTAACCACAGCTAAAATCCCAGATCCCAGCTGCTCCACAGACGAGCTGGGGCAGCTTTGGGCATTCCCTGCGTGGTTTTCTTCTCCTTGTACCCGGTCTGTGTCCCTACCTCTCTTTGCCTGGCTTTGGCTCACCTGCTTTTGACTCCGGGCTGTGTGTGACACGTTAACGGGGCCTGTCTGTCCCGTGCTGGGCAGTGGGTTGGGTGGCCCCTCCAGCAGTGTCCTGGCAGCACGTTGGATGGGTTGGGAGCCAGGGGGCAAATATCTCAGCCTGATGGTTCACTTGTTGCCTCTGTAGATGGCTCTTCCCCATCATTGGCCACATGGGGATCTGCACCTCGACTGGAGTCATCCGGGACTTCGCCGGGCCCTACTTTGTCTCAGTAAGTAGACGATGGATCCAGAACCCAGATCCAGAATCTGTGCTTCATCTGCTTCTCACCTTCATCGGTGACTTTGGAGCCAACTGTCTTTTGCAGCTCAAAGTTCTGCAAAATAACGGCTTAGATGTTTCTGAAGATCGTGGATCTTCACTGTCACTCTGTGGGCTGTTGTCCAGTGGAGGTCATTTGGGGGATGTGATAAATAGTGGCTAGTTTGGTGAGCAGAAGGGGGAAAAAAAATATGGTCTAGGCTCTTAATTGGGAATTTTGGACCTAAGTTCTCTTAATTCTGAGTAACAGAAGCTGCCTCCAACTTCCCCAGCGTGCCTGGTGCTACCGTGCTGCGTAGCATCAGGTACGAGCCAGTCTTCTGAACTGCTTTATAATCTGGTGGATTTTTTGAAGTCAGGGAATTTAAATTTGGGCTAATTACTACTCTTCATAGATTGGGACATTTACAACTTTGAATTAACAAGGTATAAACTGTGTGTGTGTAGGGAAAACCCACCCCAAAACAGGGAACGAGGTCCATATCCCATATATCTAGATGATGTCACCATGTATAGAGCGTATTTATACTCGTGCCCGGAACAGGAGTAGGAAAATGATTGAAATCTAAATCCAGACACACAAATAAGATGTGAGGGTTTTATCACTAAGTGATGGCGGGTGGTGAGGCCTTCCAGCAAGAGGCATGGCATGAATATTGCACGGGGTTATCCTTTTGAGACATTTCTCCTTTTTTGTAGGAAGACAACATGGCATTTGGGAAGCCGGTGAAGTAAGTGCTCTTGTTAGTTTTTATTAAACTAACCAACTGACCTGCAGATGTCCTTTAATTCACGGAGACAGACGTGCTGTAATATTGCTTTTTCTTGTTGATCAGAAGCCCTAATTCAAGTGGATGGCTACCGTGTCTCTGCTTTTCAAGAAACCACATTAAATTAAATCTTTTTAGAAGCGTGACAGCAATGTAATGGTATTAATAACTAGAGCTGTGTCGAGCCTTTATTAAAAAAAAAAAAAAAGGAAGAAAACAAAAGGCTAAAACATTTTAAGATGATGTTAACAACAAGTGCTCCAAGTAAATACTGCCTGTGCTGTGCTAATGAAGTGTCATCACTCACATCCTGTTAATGATTTTCTGGGGGGAGGAGGAGAGGTGCCTGGGCTTTGTGTGTCTGTCAGATGAGCTTTATGTTTTGAATGGCCTGAAGGTTTCACATCACAGGACGTGAAAGGGGTTCAGAGTTTTGTCTGGGGCCCTGAGCTCTTGCAGTTTCTCTCTGGGGTGCTGTGGGGCTGAGGGTGCTGAGCAGGAGTTTCTGCTGCCCTCTGCACCACGTGCTTCTCGTGAAGAGCTCGGCTCCGTGGTTCTGCTTTGTGTGTCTGTCAGATGAGCTTTATGTTTTGAATGGCCTGAAGGTTTCACATCACAGGACGTGAAAGGGGTTCAGAGTTTTGTCTGGGGCCCTGAGCTCTTGCAGTTTCTCTCTGGGGTGCTGTGGGGCTGAGGGTGCTGAGCAGGAGTTTCTGCTGCCCTCTGCACCACGTGCTTCTCGTGAAGAGCTCGGCTCCGTGGTTCACCAGAGGTTGTGGATTTCTCCGAGTCCTTGAAGCAGCCTCCAGCTGGGAAGAGCAAGAAGTTGATGAAGGGGCAGCAGTAATGCCAAAGGATCTGTTTTCATCCTTCTAGGTACTGGAAACTGGATCCCAGCAAAGTCTACTCCACCAGTCCCAACGCCTGGGACACGGCCGTACACGATGCCTCGGAGGAGTACAAGCACCGCATGGTACGGCTCTGCCGCTCATGTCCCCTCTGCGTGTGGGGGAATGTCCCCCCCTGGGGTGGTGGGGTCCTTTCTGGGTCTTTACCAGCACTGAGGAGCCTCAAGGACAAGATTTCTAACCCCCGTGCCCCTTTTTTCTCTTCCAGCACAACCTTTGCTGTGATAACTGCCATTCTCACGTGGCTCTGGCCTTAAACTTGATGAGATACGATAACAGCACCTCCTGGAACATGGTGAAACTCTGCTTCTTCTCACTCCTGTATGGGAAATATGTAAGGTGAGCTGAAGGGCAGTTTAGATTCAGCAAACAAAGGGGCTCTCTTCTGTTCTTTCTCTCCCTTCAAAGCTCCAGACTGTCCCGTGGAGAAGGGAGAAACATCTCTCCCCAAAAACATGCAGGTGTGTGTTGCTGGTAGGTGGTACTGTCACTGCATGATGCCTCTTAGGAAAGGAACCAAGGGTGCTTTCCGGGTTGACTGGGTGCTGCTCCCAAAATACTGTATCTGGCAGTTAATTTAGGGTGCCTGGAATTTGGGAAATGCTAACTAAAGCAAATCTCACTCTGTGTTGTCTTTTGGCTGGGTTAGGTCAGAACATAAGGTCACGGAATGGCTTGTCTCCAAGGATTACTGATTTCTCTTCCCTCCCTTGAATCTTGTTTACATAAAACCTAGTCAGATTTCCAACTGGTGTGGAGCTTCCAATTGGAGTGGAGAGGGAAAACCTGGGTTTTCCTTACTAGAAAGGGCACTTAATCTCCATTTCAGCTTCTTGTGCCTGATGAGGAGATTCTGCAATGACTGCCTTGCACAAAGCTCTTGGGTTGCTTCACTTCTGTTGGGTCTTCCCTGTTCTGGAAGAGCTTCTCTACCAGCTTTTAGGCAAGTGTCGTCCCTTCTGTCTCAGTTAAACACACCAGTGCTCTGAATAACGAGGCCTGCAGTAACAGGGGTTCATTTTTTGTGGTCTCCTGCATGTGCAGATGTAAATGTGCTAGTCTTTGACCTTAATTTAAGCTGGAAGGAGTGTCCAGCCCTATTGTTGATGATATACTTATTGGTGGAGCTGATTTAGTCTCAATTTTTAACTCAATCTCCAGGATGGGATGTGTGGCAGTGCCAGCAATGGGTAAGAAAGTCGGAAGGGCGTCTGTCTCCCTTTGATTTCTCCAGCTATTCTCACATCCTTCTCTCCCTCTTGTCTTTCTCTGCTGATTTCTCAGATTTAAACCCTCCCCCTTTTTTTTCTGTCTTGCAGCATAGGGGGATTTGTGAAGACCTGGCTTCCCTTTGTCCTCTTCTTGGGGGTGATCGTGACCATTGTCCTGACGCTTCATCTGCGGTGATGGCAGCTGTGAACTCCCCGTTCCGTGGGCACACGGAGGAAGAAACTGTGACTGATCCAGCGAGACGGAGGCATGGGACTCTGGGAGGCATTTTTCTGGGAAAGGTGGCAACTCCACTTCATTGTTTCATCTTTGTTTCCTGGAACTGGCTTCTTTTCCTTCTGTTTTTGTTCTGTCGATGGTGTCTCCCAGTGGCAGGGCTCCTGAAGCCTCCTGCTCTCTCTCCCTGAACGTGCTCCCTCTCTGCAATTTGGTGGGTAGAAACGCAATCAGGAGAGGAGAGATGTGGGCACCTTTGCTTTCATTGGGAAGCAAAACCACGAGGCAAACCCTGCCTCCTGGTTCAGGAGCACGAGCAGGTTCATAAGGTTCTCTCTGATCATCTGGTTTCTTCCTCCTGGCAGACTTCATCAGATGCTTCCTCAGATTTCCTGAGTCTCCACGAAGGAGTTGTTGGTTTCCCCGTTGCACGACTCTCCTGTAGCACAGGTTTCAAAAGTGGAGGTGCTGGGGACCTGGGGTGCCACAGCACTCGCTGATGGTGTGTCCCCTCCCCAAACCCTGGGGGAGTGCCAGGAAGGTGGATGCTCCTCTGAGGAGACACGCAGAGGAACGCTCTGTGGCAGGGCAAACTCATCTGGTCCTGCTGGTGAGCCCAGAAAGGCAGGAAAGTCGATGGACTGGCTTGGGTAGGGCTCATGGCAGTCTGCACACTTTTCGATAGCCTGTTCCAGAGTTGGGAGTCTACTGCTAAGTCCCTTTTAGCTCGTGCCAGGATTAAAAAAAAAAAAATCCAGCTTCCCTGCTTCTGCCTGTGCTCTGTGAATATGTAATATTGTTGTCACACGTCTCACCAGCTGCTTTCTTCCCTTTGATCCCTGGTACTTTGTGTGTCGCAGCAAACCTGAGCCTGCAGCGGTGGCAGCAGCAGCAGGTCCGTGTTTTTGGGGCCAGAAGCTTTAGCAGAGCAGCACCTGAGACCTGAGCTTAGTTTGGACCATCAGAGATTAAAAAAAAATATGTGAAGGGTCTGGAAAGTTGTGTTTGAGGTGTTCAGTTTAGCAGCAGCAAACTGGGACACTGGTTTTTTGTGACTGGTTCCAGGATGGTGAACAAGGAGGTGTGTTTGCTTCCTCGGCGTGCTTTGAAGAGCACACCTGGGGTAAAAAGTGCTTTGTAGGACTGGCTTTGATGTGAGAAATGCTGGTTTGGCAGCGTTGCAGGGGGGGCTGATGGCCCTTTTGAGCCCTGGATCGGGCAGGAGGAGGTAGTTGGGGGGGTAGGTTGTTCTTGAGCACTAGGCAGGAAGTGAATTTGGACGTGACCCAGAGCCTCTTCCAGGGTGAGGGGTCCCGGTCTGTGCTTGCTGAGGCTCTGGCCTGCAGATGGTGTTTTCTGGGAGGCTCTGAGCCAGGTGGCTTTTTTAAAAAAAGAAAAAACCACAACGTGTGGCTGAAGGGTTATGTGCAGTTGAGCAGATCCCCTCTGACTGCAGAGGAAGGAGAATTGCTTTTCCACTCATGCCTTGAAAGGCCAGCTCTTTAGTACCATATGGATTTCAACCTCCAGGAGTGCTCATGGCCAGCAAGAAAGCTCTTCTCTGCTGCCTGCTGTTCCTGTGGCTCCCTCTCACTGGGAAGCCCATTCTGCCTCCCCGCTGGCCCTCAGACCTGTCCCCGTGTGCCTTCCCACCCACCTCCATCCCTCCAGCTCCTCTAGCCCTACGGGAGGCCTGGGAGGTCTGGTTTAGTGATGATGCTCCTTGTTTGTTGTGTGGGTGTCTATTTTTGTCAGTATACGGGGGGCCTGGGAGGTATGGTTTAGTGATGATGCTCCTTGTTTGTTGTGTGGGTGTCTATTTTTGTCAGTTAGGTTGACGGTTGGACAAGATGATCTTTAAGGTCCCTTCCAACCTAGAAGATTCTGTGATTCTGTGACTCCTTCTGGGCCTCTTGATATCTCTTCATTTCTGCATTTCCTCTTTTTCCTCAGTTATGTAGCCCCTTCAACCTCTCCCTTCTCCCTCCCATCCAGTTGTGTCTCTGTCACCCAGTGCTGGCCTTTCTGGGGGTGTGCAGACCTCGGCACCCTTCCCCATCTACCTGGAACCCAAATAATCGTGGGTGTCTGCTCTGTACAGTCGTTTCAAGCCTGCGTGGAGGGTGCTGGGCCCGGGGCTGACTAGAAAGCAAGCCAAGATCTTGATCAAAGAGAACCTTACGATGAAAGGATGGTGTCTTCCCGAGCTCCCCTGTGTTGCTGTGGTCTCCACTGGCTCCTGTGCCCTCGCACCAGCCAGTCGAGCAGGAGAGATTAGTCCTTTGCCTCTTGTTTTTAATTGAAGGGTGATTTCTCAGAGGGACTGGCCGAGGGCGCGCTCGGATTCCCTGGCCCCAGGGCTGAAGCCAACCCGTCTTAACGCAGTAGCAATAATCTAGAGACTCTTAGGGCTGTCTCACACCTCGATGCAGTGTTTTAGTGATAAGCTATACCAGCCTTGCCAAAGCTGAGACTTGGAGTTGGCGGGGGAGGCCGGGAGCGGGGCTGCCTGCCACAATTCCCCCTCCTGGGACTCCTGCAAACATGTCGAGTGCCATTCCCCACTGTGAAAACCCTTCTTGTTTGCTCCTAAAATTTTCTACTGGGTCTGTGTTTCAAATAGAGACTTGTCTTGAGCAGCAAACGGGCCTCCTGGTCGGTTGGTGTGTTGGTTGCTGGGGAAGGAACGGCAAATCCCAAATCCTGCTTGAAGGGCACGGAGGATGGCTCTGGGCATCCGAAGGGAAGATGGATAATGGGAGAGCTGGGCTCGGAGCCTGGATACTGCAGAGCCAGCCCCACGTGTCTCCGTGCTGGCACAGTGAAGGATGGTGCCCGTGGAGGTGGGATGCTGGGAGAAGTGGGTGGACTGGTGGGATTTATGGAGTGCGGAGAAACCCCGGCGGCGCTCGGCGTGGGCTGCGGTTGGGTGGGGAGGGGGCTGCTTCCTCTCGGCGTGGGGAGGTGGGTAAGGAATGGCCTCTCCTTGCAGCTTCCTTCCATCTTGCTGCCCCCTCCGAGCAGCCACATTAAAGGTTCACCCCGTTCCTTCACCTTCCAGATGCCAGTTTTACGCTCGGCTCCTTTTTCCCCGTCGCACGTGCTTGTGCTGCAGCGTGCCCTGGCTGTGCCCTGGCTGTGCCCTGGCTGTGCCCTGGCTTTGCCGTGGCTCTCGGACGAGGGTGAGCCCTCCATCCCCTCCTCCTTTGTTCTCTGGGAGCTCTGTGGGGCGCTGGATTCCTTTGTAAATATTTCAACTGGGCTTCTGTGGTTTCATAATCCTGACGGTAGGGGAAATAAACTTCATTTCGGTGGATGTCTCCAAGTGCCACATCTCTTCTTGTCGAGACTCTTTCCTCCTCCTCGCCAGGAGCGGGGTTTGTGTTCCCCCCCTCCCTGCCCCACTGAGCTCCGGCCCCTCTCCTGCCCCAAGGCAGCCCCCAGGAGCCAGACCCCAAAGCTCCCAAGCCTTTTACTTTATGAACTTGCCCATCACCCTGTTTTCAGACCTGCTGTTGGGAAGGAAGGGGGTTTGGGGGGTGGGTACAGGAAGAAAAGAACCCAATTGCTGCAGCATGGGAAGGCTTTGCAGGTTTGCAGGCTTTAATGCTGGGTCTTGAAGCTGGGGAACCTTCCTGAGTGTCTTTGTTGTGTTTGGGAGGAGAAGGGGCTCTTTGCTGCTCCCCCTGCCTCTGCCTGGCCCTGGGCAGGGGTGGGGGGCAAGTGTCCTGGGGAGGAGGATGCTTTTTTAGGAGAGGGGGCCAAGTGTCCTGGGGAGGAGGATGCTTTTTTAGGAGATAAACCCCCTCTTGGAGGCTGATCCCGTCGAGCTGCTCCTTTTCCATACTCCTCAACCTCTGGCATCTTTATTTTCTTGGAGACTGGGGTCCTTTCCCCTGAGATCTTCCATTTCCCCACGAGCTGGTGGGGAAATGGTGAGGGGTCTGGAGAATAAGTCTTATGAGGAGAGGCTGAGGGAGCTGGGGGTGTTCAGCCTGGAGAAGAGGAGGCTGAGGGGAGACCTTATTGCTCTCTCCAACTCCCTGAAAGGAGGGTGTAGAGAGGTGGGGGTCGGTCTCTTTTCTCAAGTCACAGGCGACAGGACGAGAGGAAATGGCCTCAAGTTGCCCCAGGGGAGGTTCAGGCTGGATATTAGGAACAATTTTTTCCCTGAAAGGGTTCTCAGCCATTGGAATGGGCTGCCCAGGGAGGTGGTGGAGGCACCATCCCTGGAGGTGTTCAAAAGAGGGGTTGATGTAGTGCTGGGAGGTCTGGTTTAGTGATGATGCTCCTTGTTTGTTGTGTGGGTGTCTATTTTTGTCAGTTAGGTGACGGTTGGACAAGATGATCTTGAAGGTCCCTTCCAACCTGGAAAATTCTGTGATTCTGTGATTCTGTGAGCTGGTGGGGAGGGAAGGGGGCTGCTGGGAGCGATGGAGGAGCAGGGAGCAGAGTGGGATGCAAAGAGCCGGCCTCATTTTTTTTTTTCCCCTTTCCCAGCAGGATACCACTGCCTGAACTGGGAGCGAGGGAAGCTGGGCCTCTGAGTGCTCTAACGATTGCTAATGCAGCAGCTGATTTTTATTTTTTTTTTATTTTTTTTTTTTTTTCCCCGTTACCATCTGATATCCAGAGGCCAAAGCCGCGCGGTGGGGGGAGCAGATCAGCCTTAAAATGAGGTTGTGTGTACGAGGCTGGGGGATTGAACGCCGCAGCCATCTTACAAAAACACCACCTGGATCCTCTCCTGCTCAGCTCCTCCATCCAAAAACCCCGCTGTGGCTGCGCTCACTCCAGCCCCTGCTTCGGGGCTGCGAAATGGCAGCCAGGGAGGACACACACACACACACACGACAGGCAGCCTCTGGGGGGTTTATCCCCCACATTTCTGTCGCTGGAGCATGAGGTGAGGATTCAAAACCCCCCCAGGAGGGTGCTCTGCCCGGTGTGTGTGGTTCCATCCTGCTTTCACCATCCCACTGGCTCCTTGCTCGCCCTCCCAAGTGTGGCAGGATTTTTTTTCTGACCCCCCCATCCTGTTTTGCTGGGAGAATTCCTTTTCTTGGGAATCTCGCTGGAGGTGTGCTGGAGATTGAGCTGCACGGTTCCAGTCATGGTTTTTTTGGGGGATTACAGGGAAGCAGCCAGGCTGGATGTGCCAAGATTGTCACACTCGGGGTGCTCACAGCTCTGTGGCCACGGCAGGACCCTGCAATCCCTGCTCCTCTTGGTTTTCCCTCTTTCCTCTCATCCCGGGAGGGATCCAGGCTGCTGGAAACCAGGGAGGCTGCAAAAGGGGGTGGCAGGATCCATCCCAACCTGAACCCCATCATTGGAGGGACCTCGTTGCTCCTCTGCCCTCGCCCTGGGTGGCTGGGTGTGACCCCTCCACCCCAGCAGCTGTGCTGGGGGGGGCTTTTTAAATACGGGGGGAGCAGGGCTGGGGGTCCCCGACCTCCCCGTGGGGACAGGGGGAGGTGCCACCGCCGTGGGGCTGGTGTGGGGCCGCCTTTGAAGTGGGGTCACTTTGCTGCAGCTGGTTGGAGGGGGCCCCCCCTTTCTCATCCCCTTAATGGGGGCCGAGGGGGGGGCATCAAAGGGCTCCCCGGGGAGCAATATCATATTGCACTTAAGTGTTTGCAGGGTGGAAGCTTTTGAAGCCTGTGGCTGTGATGCCTCCGAGGCTGCAGCTCCTTCCTCATCCTCATCATCCTCCTCCTTTCCCGGGGAGGGGAAGGGGGTGCAAGACCCAACACTGGGGGTTCTCCATACCCACGTCCTCCCCGATGGACCTGGGGTGTCCCCCCCCCCCAGCCAGAGTGGGAACGCCACGAGGTGCCTGCAGGGTTTAAAAATTAAAAATTAAGAGGAATTAAAAATTAATGCTTGCTTGCAGCCCCCCCGGGCCTGCGGGAGGTGGGGGCCATCCCAGGGGGAGCTGGGGTCTGCCCCCAGGGAGAGCTCCAGCAGCACATCAAAGGCACCAGGAGGGCAGAGGGGTCGGGGGAGTCGAGCCCCCCACCCTGGGAGGGGGACAGGGCCAGATGTCCCCGTTGCTGGGGGTGGGGGTGGACGTGGAGGTGTAAAAGCAATGGCAGAAAGGGAAGGGGGGGGATTTTGGGGCTGGGGGGGG
>NW_015090900.1:1574462-1574831 GCF_001431845.1 Calidris pugnax
CTTCTCCCCACCACCCTGTGGGGTCACCACCTCCTGGATGGTTATGGGGGGGGTCCATGGGCTGGGGCCACTCCAGAGCCCCCATCCCCTTGGAGATGCTCTTGGGAGCTGGTGGCCGTGGAGCTCAGGTGCCACAGGAGCCATCAAAGTCTCCTTTTGCCTTGATGCCCCCCCCAGCTCTGCAGCCCCCCCGGGTGCTGATGCTACTGCCCTGATCCCCTACTTGCCAACCCACTGCGCATGCTCCATAGAATCATAGAATTGCCCAGGCTGGAAGGGACCTCCAAAGGCCATCTAGCCCGACCTCCCCGCAGTCAGCAGGGCCCCCCCCAACTAGACCAGGTTGCCCAGGGCCTCGTCGAGCCTCTC
>NW_015090900.1:1584432-1584895 GCF_001431845.1 Calidris pugnax
GGGGGGGGTGAGTGTGGGGCAGCGTTGGGGTGTGAAGCCCCCCACCCCGGGTCTGCGGAGATGTTTGTGTCCTGCATCTCCCCCATCCCCTGCCCATGTGGGCTCCGTGTGTTGGGACAAACCCTGTCCCTCCCCACCAGGGTCACTGGGAGAGGGACCCCCCCATCCCTCCTGGCCTTCTCCCCACCACCCTGTGGGGTCACCACCTCCTGGATGGTTGGGGTGGGGGGGTCCATGGGCTGGGGCCACTCCAGAGCCCCCATCCCCCTGGAGATGCTCTTGGCAGCTGGTGGCCGTGGAGCTCGGCTCCTGTCCTTTTGCCTTGATGCCCCCCTGGTCCTGCAGCCCCCTCAGGTGCTGATGCTACTGCCCTGATCCCCCACTTGCCAACCCACTGCCCATGCTCCATAGAATCATAGAATTGCCCAGGCTGGAAGGGACCTCCAAGGGTCATCTAGTCCGA
>NW_015090900.1:1584925-1587048 GCF_001431845.1 Calidris pugnax
TCTCCCCGGAGCCTCCTCTTCTTCAGGCTGAACAACCCCAGCTCCCTCAGCCTGTCCTCGTAGCAGAGGTGCTCCATCCCCCTGATCATCCCTGTGGCCCTCCTCTGGACCTGCTCCATCACGTCCATATCTTTCCTATATTGAGGGCTCCAGACCTGCACACAATACTCCAGGTGAGGTCTCATCAGAGCAGAGCAAAGTGGCAGAATCCCCTCTCTGGACCTGCTGGCAACGCAGCTTTTGATGCAGCCCAGGATGGGATTGGCCTTTTGGGCTGCAAGTGCCCGCTGCCTGCTCATGTCCAGCTTCTCCTCCACCAGCACCCCCAAGTCCCTTTCCTCAGGGCTCACCTGTGCCTCACCAACTTGAAGAACAAGTCCTGGGGGGTGGGGGGGTGAAAGAAAGCAGGGCTGGGGGACAGGACAGGACTTGCTCCTTGCCCCCGCTACCCAAACACCCAGCCCAGAAATGAGGCAGAACCTGTTGTGGGGACGCTGCCAGCACCCTGCCTGCCTCCAGCACATGCTCCGTGCCTCAGTTTCCCCCCAGGCTCGCCTGTGCCTTGCCAACTTGAAGAACAAGTCCTGGGGCGTGGGGGGTGAACGAAAGCAGGGCTGGGGGACAGGACAGGACAGGACTTGCTCCTCGCCCCCGCTACCCAAACACCCAGCGCAGAAATGAGGCAGAACCTGTTGTGGGGACGCTGCCAGCACCCGAGGGGCAGGAGGGAGGGTTTGTTCCCCGAGATGCTGCTCCGGGAGGTGGCTGGAACCTGGCTCCCTCCGGGGTCTCTGCAGGGAAACCCTCCCCCGAGGGCTGGCCCAGCACCGGGCTCACCTTCTGCTGGTGGCCGGGGTGTTCCCGGGTGTCACCGGGCTGTCACCGTAGCCTCCGGCCACGGGGTTTGGCTCCGTCTGGGCTGTGCTGGGTTCAGGGTTGCCCTGAGTCACCTGCCCGTGGGTCCTGAGGAGGGGCATTGCCCCACTGAGTGAGTCCATCACCGGGGTGTCTGGTACCATCCGTCCGTCCATGTGTCCATCCTTCTCCTGAGTTCTGGGAGCTGTGGATGGATCCTGCCATGTCCTTTTCCATCCCAGCCTTGGCCCATAAACATCTCTCTCTGGACATTGCTGGTCCAGGATGCCCAGAAAGGGCTTGATGCCCACGAGTTCCAGGAGCTGTGGACGGATCCTGCCATGTCCTTTCCCATCCCAGCCTTGGCCAATAAACATCTCTCTCTCTCTGGGCATTGCTGGTTCAGGATGCCCAGAAAGGGCTTGATGCCCACCCTGAGTGATCCAGAGCTGAGCCACCAGCCCATGGTCACCTCTCTGAGGCCACTGCAGTTGCCAGGATGCCCAGAAACGGGTCAGTGCCCACCCTAGGTGACCCAAACCGGAGCCACCAGCCCATGGTCACCTCTCTGGGGCCACCACAGTCACCAGGATGCCCAGAAATGGTTCGGTGCCCACCCTGGGTGACCCAAACCGGAGCCACCAGCCCATGGTCACCCCTCTGGGGCTACCACAGCCTCTGGGATGCCCAGAAAGGGCTTGATGCCCACCCTGAGTGATCCAGACCGGAGCCACCAGCCCATGGTCACCTCTCTGGGGCCACCACAGTCGGCAGGAGCTGAGCAGTGAGCGCCCGGTGAGGGGAGGAAGAGGAGGGGAGGAAGAGGAGGGCGGCCGATGGACCGACAGACAGAGCCGTTGCTAAAGTCTCATTTCCTTAGAAACCACGCTAAAAATAATCCCCTTTTCTTGCGGTCCTGCACTCAGTGTGGGCTGCCCTGCAATTCCTCCCCCAGCAGTGCTGCCCTAAAGCTGGCTGGGTGATGGGGGAAGCCTGGTGGGGAGCCTGACCCCCCCAGCCCCCCAAAGCCAGCAGCCCTCCCCCCTGTGATGGAGGGAAACTGAGGCAGGGCCCCCGGTGTGCTGGGGTTTGGCACTGCCAGCCTCATCCTGCGTGGGGCTGAGCACCCAGGGTTGGTCCTGGGTGGGTGGGAGCCCCGGCCCTTTGGGGGAAGATGGGATTGTGGCAGGCAGGATGGGAGCTGTGGGGCTGGGGACATCCGTGGGGTGGGGGATGTGGGGCTGGGGGTACCTGTGGGGCAGGGGATA
>NW_015090900.1:1589313-1595115 GCF_001431845.1 Calidris pugnax
GTGTGATGTGTGGGGGGGTCCCTGGTGCTGCCCTTTGGGGGGGTGTGGGGTGGGGTTGGCACCCCCAGATCCTGAGCTGGGGTCCCCAGTGTTGGGGGATGTCTGTGACACCCCCCCCCCCCACCCTGGGGTTGGAATGGGGGCACCCATGGGGCTGGGGACAGTGCTGAGACAGGGCCATCTGTGGGGCAGGGACAGGGCCATCTGTGGGGCAGGGACAGGGCGACCCACAGGGCTGGGATAAGGGCACCCATAGGGCTGGGGTGGGACCCTCTGTGGGGTTGGGGACAGGGCCACCTATGGGGCAGGGACCCACAGGGCTGGGATAAGGGCACCTGGTGGGGCTGGGATGGGACCCTCTGTGGGGCTGGGGACAGGGCCACCTATGGGGCAGGGACAGAGTGACCTTCAGGGCTGGGGACAAGAGCCAATGGGGTCTGAGCCCCATGGTGGAGGTGGGAGCCCCACAGCAGAGGTGGGAGCCCCACAGCGGAGGTTGGACCCCCACGGTGGAGGTGGGAGCCCCACGGCAGAGGTTGGACCCCATGGCAGAGGTGGGAGCCCCATGGTGGAAGTGGAAGCCCCATGGTGGAGGTTGGACCCCCATGGTGGAGGTGGAGCCCCACAGCAGAGGTGGGACCCCCATGGTGGAGGTGTGAGCCCCAAGGTGGAGGTGGGACCCCCACAGTGGAGGTTGGACCCCATGGTGGAGGTGGGACCCCCATGGTGGAGGTGGGAGCCCCACAGGGGAGGTTGGACCCCCATGATGGAGGTGGGAGCCCCACAGCAGAGGTGGGACCCCCACAGTGGAGGTTGGACCCCCATGGTGGAGGTAGAGCCCCACAGCAGAGGTGGGAGCCCCATGGTGGAGGTGGGAGCCCCATGGTGGAGGTGGGAGCCCCGTGGTGGAGGTGGGAGCCCCACAGTGGAGGTGGGACCCCCATGGTGGAGGTGGGAGCCCCATGGCGGAGGTGGGAGCCCCATGGCGGAGGTGGGAACCCTGTGGTGGAGGTGGGAGCCCCACGGTGGAGGTTGGACCCCATGGTGGAGGTGGGAGCCCCCCGGTTGGGGGGCCCATGGTGGCAGGGGCCGGGCAGGACAGATCCCGTCCCACCACCGCTGCAATTTCCTGCCCTGGCATCCCACCCCGGGCAGCGTTTGCCCAACGCCGGGCCCAGGGAAGGCAGTGAGGCAACGCCGGGCAGTGGGGCAAGAGCCCCTTGGCCGCACCCTCTGCCCTGGGAGCTGTGATGAGCTGAGCACGGTCTCAGCCCGGTTGGGTCTCAGCCCATCGAAGGGGGGAGGGTATTTGAACCCCGCTTTTTGCCACCCGTTTCGGGCCTGTGGCACCTGCTGAAAGCCGTGGGAGAGCTGGCCCTGGGCAAACACCTTGGGCAAACACGGGCCGTGGGCAGGATGCCGGCAGGGCTGGCCCTGGCACAGGGCCGGGCAGCGGGAGGAGTGGCAAGAGCTTCCCTCACCCTCCAGCAGGATTGCCCCTGCCCCCTTCCCTTGGCATCATCCCACCCCTCACTTTGTGCCCCCACCTTGGTGTGGGGGGGTCCCGGGGGTGTTTTAGGGTGTGTGTGTGTGGGGTGTGTGTTCACACTGAGCTTCTTCTCCCTCTCTTTGCAGAGGGTGAGGATGATCCTCACCCCAAAGCAGCCCCGAGATCCCTCTCCAGATGTTGGCATCGCTGGTGCATGCCCGGCACGTTGAACCCCTACTTTCTCGGCACCCACCCCGGGCAGCACCCTGGGGTGCCCTGTCCCCCCACCCCACCATGGCGCTGGAGCCGGGGCCCGAGGCTCTGCTGGACCTCAGCTTCCTGACGGAGGAGGAACGTGGCGCCATCGCCGAGGTGCTGCGCCGCGACTGGCAGCTCCGCCGGCGCGAGGAGGGGCGCATCAGGTGAGGTGGGGATGTCCTGCTTGATGCCACCTTCTTTGGGGGTCCCCCAGCCTGGGGTCCATCACCTCTGGGGACAGATCTCCATTCCCCTGCTCGATGTCACCCTTTTTGGGGACACAACATGAACCCCCAGCCTGGGGTCCATCACCTCTGGGGACAGATCTCCATTCCCCTGGGGATGCCCTGCTCAATGTCACCGTTTCTGGGGGTCCCCCAGCCTGAGGTCCATCACCTCTGGGGACAGATCTCCATTGCCCCGGGGATGCCCTGCTTGATGTCACCCTTTTTGGGGGTCCCCCAGCCTGGGGTCCATCACCTCTGGGGACAGATCTCCATTCCCCTGGGGATGCCCAGCTCGATGTCACTCTTTCTGGGGGACACAACATGAACCCCCAGCCTGGGGTCCATCACCTCTGGGGACAGAGCTTCATTCCCTTGGGGATGCCCTGCTCGATGTCACCCTTTTGGGGGGACAAGATGAACCCCCAGCCTGGGGTCCATCACCTCTGGGGACAGAGCTTCATTCCCTTGGGGATGCCCTGCTCGATGTCACCCTTTTGGGGGGACAAGATGAACCCCCAGCCTGGGGTCCATCACCTCTGGGGACAGAGCTTCATTCCCTTGGGGATGCCCTGCTCGATGTCACCCTTTTGGGGGGACAAGATGAACCCCCAGCCTGGGGTCCATCACCTCTGGGGACAGAGCTTCATTCCCTTGGGGATGCCCTGCTCGATGTCACCCTTTTGGGGGGACAAGATGAACCCCCAGCCTGGGGTCCATCACCTCTGGGGACAGAGCTTCATTCCCTTGGGGATGCCCTGCTCGATGTCACCCTTTTGGGGGGACAAGATGAACCCCCAGCCTGGGGTCCATCACCTCTGGGGACAGAGCTTCATTCCCTTGGGGATGCCCTGCTCGATGTCACCCTTTTGGGGGGACAAGATGAACCCCCAGCCTGGGGTCCATCACCTCTGGGGACAGAGCTTCATTCCCTTGGGGATGCCCTGCTCGATGTCACCCTTTTTGGGGGTCCCCCAGCCTGAGGTCCATCACCTCTGGGGACAGATCTCCACTCCCCTGGGGATGCCCTGCTCGATGTCACCCTTTTTGGGGGTCCCCCAGCCTGGGGTCCATCACCTTTGAGGACAGATCTCCATTCCCCTGGGGATGGGTTCACCCATTGAGCCTGGGTGATGCCCAAGCTGGGTGCCACCAACATCAGGTGTCCCAAACCCTCTGGGAGGTGGTGGCCCCAGGGCCAGTGGTGGTGGCTTCCTCAGCTGCTTGGGTGATGGGGATGGGGTGGCATAGGGGTGGATGGTGGCACCTGGGGTAGGATCCAATGCCACCTTCCTGCCACCAGCATCGTGGGTCCCAAACCCTCTGGGGAGGTGGTGGCCCCAGGTGGTGTCTTCCTCAGCTGCTTGGGTGCTGGGGATGGGGTGACACGGGGGTGGCTGGTGGCACTGGGGTGGGGTGGGGGATCCAATGCCACCCTCCTGCCACCAGCAAACTCCGCAAGTCGCTGTCGGACCCGGCGCTGCTGAGGACCCTCACCGGGGACTGGTTCTGCGACGCCCGTGCCCAGCGCCACCGCCACCACCTGGGCTCCGACCTCGTCCGAGCCTCCATCCGCCGCAGGAGGAGGCCACGGGGTAGGGGGACACAGGGGGACACCCCCGGGATGGGGTTGTGGGGGGGAGGCTCAGGGGGTCAGCCCACTGAGGTCCCCAATGTCCCCAGGAGCAGGGGAGCTGGAGCGTGGCCCCAGCCTGGGCGAGCTGGAGACCATCGGGGAGCCGCTGGTGGAGGAGAAGGAGGATGAGGATGGTGTGGCAGAGCTGGAGGAGAGGTGAGGGTGGGATGGGGGTTGGGGGGTGGCTTTCACACCCCCCCGGGTGCCCCAGGGCTTGTGGCATCTCTTATCGGGTGCCCTGCTGGGGGTGGCACGGCCCCGGGGGGAGCTGGGGTTGGGGACGTGGGAGCAGAGCCCGTGGTGAAGGGGATGGTGCAGCCAGAGCTGCATGTCCCAGTGTCTGTCCACTGTCCTGCTGTCTGTCTGTCCACTGTCCCACAGTCTGTCTGTCCACTGTCCCACTGTCTTTCCACTGTCCCCACTGTCCCGCTGTCTGTCCACTGTCCTGCTGTATTTCCACTGTCCCCACTGTCCCAGTGTCTGTCCACTGCCCCGCTGTCTGTCCACTGTCCCCACTGTCCCCACTGTCTGTCCACTGTCCCTACTGTCTTTCTACTGTCCCTGCTGTCCTGCTGTCTGTCTGTCCACTGTCCCCACTGTCTGTCTGTCCACTGTCCCCACTGTCTGTCCACTGTCCCCACTGTCCCACAGTCTGTCAACTGTCCCTCTGTCTTTCTACTGTCCCCACTGTCTTTCCAGTGTCCCCACTGTCCTGCTGTCTGTCTTTCCACTGTCCCCACTGTCTGTCTCTCCACTATCCCCACTGTCCCACAGTCTTTCCACTGTCCCCACAGTCTGTCTGTCCACTGTCCCACTGTCTTTCTACTGTCCCCACTGTCCCACTGTCTGTCTTTCCACTGTCCCCACAGTCTGTCTGTCCACTGTCCCACTGTCTTTCTACTGTCCCCGCTGTCCTGCTGTCTGTCTGTCCACTGTCCCCACTGTCTGTCTGTCCACTGTCCCACTGTCCTTCCACTGTCCCCACTTGTCCTCCTGTCTGTCTGTCCACTGTCCCCACTGTCCCACAGTCTGTCTTTCCACTGTCCCCACTGTCTGTCCACTGTCCCCACTGTCCCTCTGTCTGTCCACTGCCCCACTAACAATCCATCTGTCCACTGTCCCTCTCTCTTTCCACTGTCCCCACTGTCCCATAGTCTGTCTGTCCACTGTCCTGCTGTCTGTCTTTCTGTTGTCCCGCTGTTTTTCCACTGTCCCCACTGTTCCACAGTCTGTCTGTCCACTGTCCCCACAGTCTGTCCACTGTCCCACAGTCTGTCTGTCCACTGTCCCCACTGTCCATCTGTCCACTGTCCTGCTGTTTTTCCACTGTCCCCACTGTCCCACTGTCTGTCTGTCCACTGTCCCCACTGTCTGTCTGTCCACTGTCCCCACTGTCTGTCCACTGTCCCCACTGTCCCACAGTCTGTCTTTCCACTGTCCCGCTGTCTGTCTCTCCACCACCCATGGGTTTTTCTGCCCCCCCGCCAGACCCCGGATCTATAAATAGCTGCGGGGATGGGGCGGGGGGGGATGAAAGTGCTCATTAGCCTGATGCCTTGTCGAGAGAAACTAATTACCATCTCTTCTTGCAGCCCCCCTATGGAGGAAGCGCCGGCGGCCGCAGAGCCCCAGGTTGGTGTCGGGGAGGGGGAGGAAGGTTGAGCCTTCAGCTGGTACCCGACGCCCCGGTGATGGGCTCGGTCAGTGGGTCACGCTGCAGCCTGGGCCACCAGAGCCACAGTATCACCCCCAGGGTGACACCCCCATTGGGGACAGCCTCCTGCGTGGGCCTGCAAAGTATGATCATGAACCCCACCATGGGGTGGGTGGGGAGTGATGTGGGGTGTCACCCACCCTGTCCCCCGCCCCGGGGAGCAGGTGGGGAGAGGAGGGTGCCCCTTTTCACCCTTTTTTCTCCGTGCCACCTCGTCAGCCCAGCCCCACTGCCACTCTGGAGGGGACCCCAGTGTCACAGCCCCCACGGCAGGGTGACATCCCGACGAGGGAGCAGGACATCCCGTTCCAATCAGGTAACCATGATGGGGGGGTTAGGGGGGGGAGTGTGTGTGTGTGTCAGTGCTGTTGAGATTTGGGGGGCTTGGAGCCCCCCAGCACTGCTTACCATCATGCCCCCCCATCCCTCGCTTGCCTGCTCACTCCTCTTACCCCCCCAAAAAAAGAGGGAGCCCCCCCGC
>NW_015090900.1:1596369-1597085 GCF_001431845.1 Calidris pugnax
CCACCACGATGCCCAGGTGATGCCCACGGTGGTATCCATCACACCCACCTCATTTTTTTGGTACATCAGGTACATCAAGACGTACCTGCTGCCGGATAAGTCCAACCGCAGCAAGCGCAAGACCACGGTGAGGAAGAGGAGCTTGGATCCCATCTTCAATGAGACCCTCAAGGTTTCTAAGCCTGCTGTGGGGTGGTTTTGGGGATGGGGATGTCCCCCTGGTTTGAGGTGGGACGGATGGGTGGGAGAAGATAAGCTCACCCTGTCTGTGTCCCCCATCACCAGTACAAGCTGGAGAAGAGGGACCTGCAGGGCCGGACATTGAACCTCTCTGTGTGGCACCACGACAGCTTGGGCAGGAACCTCTTCCTGGGGGAGGTGGAGATCGCGTTGGGCACCTGGGACTGGGCTAACACAAGCCCCGAGTGGTTCAACCTCCAGCCTCGGGTGAGTCCTCAATGCTCCCCCCTACCCCAGTCCACCCCCACCCAACCACAGCCCCCCCATAACCCTCTCCATCCTCCTCAAGATGCCCATCTCCTCGGACGGCCTCACCAGCCGGGGCAACCTCAACTTGGCATTGAAGTTCATCCCCGCTGGCTCAGAAGGTGAGAGGTGCCCACGGACACTGAGGGGGGGGAAATTTGGCACGACAGGGTGCCCCTGACCCCCCCTCTTGCCCACAGGTGGGGGGCTGCCACCCACAGGCGAACTAC
>NW_015090900.1:1597095-1613633 GCF_001431845.1 Calidris pugnax
TGCTGGCTCGGAAGGTGAGAGGTGCCCACGGGCACTGAGGGGGGGGGAATTTGGCATGACAGGGTGCCCCTGACCCCCCTCTTTCCCACAGGTGGGGGGCTGCCACCCACGGGCGAGCTACACATCTGGGTGAAGGATGCCCAGAGCCTCATCCCTCTGCAGAGCGGCACCGTTGATGCTTTTGTGCAGTGGTAAGAGGTGGGGATGGCACCCAGGGGGGCACCCAGAGGTGCTGGGGGGGGGTTATGGGTGTCCCTCACCCCTCTGTGCACCCCCAGCTACGTGCTGCCGGATGACAGCAAGGCGAGCCGGCAGAAGACGCGGGTGGTGAAGAGGAGCCTCAACCCCCTCTTCAACCACACCATGGTCTACGATGGCTTCCAAGCCAAGGACCTGGCCGAAGCCTGCGCCGAGTTCACCCTCTGGCACCACGAAGCCTTTTCCAAACGCCAGCTGGGGGGGATCCGGCTCAGCCTGGGCACAGGTGAGGTCAGGGGAAGGTGGACACGGGACCTGGGCACCCCAGGGTTTTGCAGGGGGTGGTGGCAGTGGCACGTGGTGGTGGTGACGGCGGTTGGTGTCTCCACAGGGAGCAGCTACGGGCTGGCCGTGGGCTGGATGGACTCAACGGCGGAGGAACGGGGGGTCTGGGGGCGCCTCCTCCAGCAGCCCGGGCAGTGGGTGGAAGCTCTGTTGCCCCTTCGGACCAACCTGGTCCCCCGGGCATAACCCCACCACCATCACCATCACCATCACCACCACCACCACCCCCAGCTCCTCAGGGACCACCTGGTGCCTGTGGGACCCGGGTTGGGGACAGAGCTGAAGCCCAGAGCATCACTCTGTGGGGCTGGGGTCTGTGTGTCCCCCCTCTGCCCCTTTCAGCAGCAATGAAGTGACACCGGAGGGCACAGTTGGTGGCTCTTTATTGCTGGGTGTCCCCCAACTTCTCCCTCCATCGTGGGGCTGGAGACGCTGCGTCTGGCTGTTCCCCTTGGGGGGCTGTCCCCTCTGTCACCATCCTGCCAGCCCCACAGCGGCTGGGTCCCCCCAGGGGGGTGTCACTGGGTCCCCCCAGGGGGGTGTCACAGCACCGGGGCTCACTCCCTGCCCCCTGGGTGAGGGACCAGCGATGCTCCAGGATGGTTGCCCAGAGGCGACACGCTGGCCCACGCCTGCAGGGGACACGGATGGTGGAGAGAGGGGACCAAGCTGTGGGTGGCATCACCCCCTTTTCTCAGTGCTGCTCCCCCCCCGATTTCCCCCCCCCTCCCCTGGCCAGCCCAGGAGGGACAACACGGGCTGGGGGTACCTGATGCCCACGTAGAAGAGGTCATCACGGGTGGCACAGCCCAGCAGGTCCCGCAGGGTGAAGCCGTGGGCGAGGAGCTGTGGGAGGTGGTGGTGGGTGTTGGGTGGGACAATGTTGGTGGGGGGGGGGTTGCCCTGCTCATACCCAGCAGGGTCCACCCCCCAGAGCCCCCCAGCTCTGGGTGCCAAGTGGCCATGGGCCTCACCGTGGCCATGGTGGCCTGGTCCGTGCCATGGTGCTGCAGCCACTGGAGGAGGAGGGGGTCAGTGTGTCCCTGGAGGGGCTGGGGACTCAGGGGGGAGCGATCCTGCCCCGGGGGGGGCTCCCCACTGCTCTGGGGGCGGCTGGGGACGGGGGTGTCATTGTCCCCAGAGAGGAGCATCCGCTGCATCAGCCTCTGCCACTCCTGCTCCTTCTCTGCCAGCTCCTGGAGCAGCCTGGGGGAGAGCAGAGCAGAGAGGGGCTGGCACCCCACCGTGGGGGCACGGGGGGGACACAGGGTGACAACCAGGGTGATGGAGGCACCAGTGGGGTCAGTCCTACCTGCCTGTCTCCATGCGGAGGTGGCAGAGCTGTGCCACCAGCCCCGAGGGTGCTGGCAAGGAGGGGAGGGGGTCCACCTGGGCACCGGGGCTGGTGCTGAGCCCCAAATTGGTGCTGAGCCCCGAATTGGTGCTGTCCTGCTGGGGTTGGCTCCTCGGGATGGACAGCCTCGGTGGCACGGGGTCATCCTCGTCGCTTGCATCCTTGGTGCCATCCCCCCGCAGGCAGCTGACCTTCAGTCCCAGGTCTGGGGGGGCAGAGGTGGTGGTGGGCACAGAGAGGTGCCCAACGGCCTCAGACCCCACAACATCGGGGGCAAAACAGGGAGCTGGGCCCAGCCAAGGCTGCCCCAGTGGTGGCTCCCCCCCTCATACCCCTTTCCTGGCACCCCAAAGTCCCCCAGCCCAGGCCAGGCCAGTTGCCCCCTTCCTTCACCCACTCAGTCACGCTGGTGGCACCCAGAGCCACGTCCCAGTCACCCCCCCAGTGCCACCCACCTCTCTGCAGCACGGTGAGAGCTGCCTGCACCGCCTGGCTGGTGGTGTCATCCAGGGCAAACATCCAGTGGGGTTTGATGTGGTGCTGGCGCAGCACCCGCCTCACCTGGAAGGGGTAGAGCCGTGCCAGGGTGACACCACTGGGCCAGTTGCCACCTTCCTCCCCCCACTCAGTCACGCTGGTGGCACCCGGAGCCACGTCCCAGTCACCCCCCCAGTGCCACCCACCTCTCTGCAGCACGGTGAGAGCTGCCTGCACCGCCTGGCTGGTGGTGTCATCCAGGGCAAACATCCAGTGGGGTTTGATGTGGTGCTGGCGCAGAACCCGCCTCACCTGGAAGGGGTAGAGCCGTGCCAGGGTGACACCACCTGCACCACCTCAGTGCCGTGCCAGGGCATCACCTGCACCAGGGCATCACTTGCACCAGGGCATCACTTGCACCAGGGGCAGTGCCGTGCCTGGGCATCACAATGCCAGGGCATTACCGTGCCAGGGCATTGCTATGCCAAGGTATCGCTGTGCCAGGGGCATCACCATGCTGAGGGCATCACTTATGCCAGGGCATGACCCTGCTGGGGTATTGCTGTGCTGGGGCATCGCTTGCACCAGGGCATCACCATGCTAGGGCATTGCTATGCCAGGTTATCACCATGCTGGTGGCATCACTGTGCTGGAGCATTGCTGTGCCAGGCTATCACCATTCTGGTGGCATCACTGTGCCAGGGCATTGCTGTGCCAGGCTATCACCATTCTGGTGGCATCACTGTGCTGGGGCATCACTGTGCCAGGCTATCACCATTCTGGTGGCATCACTGTGCCAGGGCATTGCTGTGCCAAGTTATTACCATGCTGGTGGCATTACTGTGCCAGGCTATCACCATTCTGGTGGCATCACTGTGCTGGGGCATCACTGTGCCAGGCTATCACCATTCTGGTGGCATCACTGTGCTGGGGCATCACTGTGCCAGGCTATCACCATTCTGGTGGCATCACTGTGCTGGGGCATCACTGTGCCAGGCTATCACCATTCTGGTGGCATCACTGTGCTGGGGCATCACTGTGCCAGGCTATCACCATTCTGGTGGCATCACTGTGCTGGGGCATCACTGTGCCAGGCTATCACCATTCTGGTGGCATCACTGTGCTGGGGCATCACTGTGCCAGGCTATCACCATTCTGGTGGCATCACTGTGCCAGGGCATTGCTGTGCCAGGCTATCACCATGCTGGTGGCATCACTGTGCCAGGCTATCACCATGCTGGTGCCATCACTGTGCCCGGGCTTTGCTGTGCCAGGCTATCACCATTCTGATGGCATCACTGTGCCAGGCTATCACCATGCTGGGGGCATCACTGTGCTGGAGCATTGCTGTGCCAGGCTATCACCATGCTGGGGCATCATTTGCACCAGGGCATCACCATGCGAGGGCATGGCTTGTAGCAGGGTATCTCTTGCACCAGGGCATCACCCACTCCTGGGCATCACCGTGCGAGGACATCACCTTGCCAGGAGGTCACCCACCCAGCACCCCACGCCGGGCACTCACCGCTGCCTGGAAGGCGAAGAGAGGAGCCTGGAGGTGGGGGAGGCTCAGCCCCTCTGCCCGCAGCCGGCTCTGCAGTGCCAGGAGGTCCTGGCACAGCCTCTGCTGGCTGGGGCACTGGATGTAGCTCCTCAGGCAGCTCAACAGCTGAGCGAGATGCTCCCAGCCCAACCTCGGCCCCGCCGTGCCCTGGGTGGACAAAGGAGATGCTGAGAGGGTACCCCTATGCCCACCCACCCAAAATCCCGGGCACTGGCACCCACCTGGCTCTCCTCTAGGGCAGCGATGATGGTGGGTGCCTCGGTGGTGAGGACCCGGTGCAGGGTGGCCCGGCGCTTGCTGTCCTTCCGCAGGAGGAACCCGTCCCTGCTCTCCTCGGGGGAGGACGAGCGGGGGCTTCGGTCGGAGCCACCCGAGCCCTGGGCAGTGCTGGAGAATGGGGGGGGGGGGAGGTGGGCAAGTGCCCCCCCAACCCCAACCCCAGCCTCGGGCATTTAGGAGCATGGCCTCAGAGTGGGCACAGCCATCGGGCTTGGGAGGGGGGTGTGGGGGGACCTTCTGAAAGCCCCCCCAAGATGGGATGGGATGGGATGGGATGGGATGGGATGGGATGGATGAAGCTGGGAGGGATGCGATGCCCTGGCACAACGAGGGGGCACGGTGGGGTGCAGCGTTGGGACATGGCAGGGGGGCTGAGTGTCACGGGGGGGGGCTGAGTGTCATGGGGGGGGCTGAAAGCCAATGCCCCCCCGGGGTCCCTCCATCCCCCCCATTCCCAGGATGCCCTACCCCAAGTAGCTGCAACTGGAGGCTGCCTCTCTGGGGTGGTGGCACGGGGGGCTGCCCGCCGTGCCCCTCACCGGGGCATCCTGCCTGGCTGAGGAACATCCCTTGCTCCCATCGCTGCCCTCCACATCCCCATCCCGCTGCCCAAAGTCGGGGGCATCACCTGGCAGGGAGATGATGGAGATGGTTTTTGGGGGCAGGTAGTAGTGCCAGCTCCACCCCCCCCTCTATTCTGCCACCCCAGACTCACCCCCCGCCGGGGGCAGGGGTCTGCTCCGAGCCCTCCTGGCATCGGTGAGGAAGGGGTCCTGCAGCAGCGCGGTGGCCGTGGCCCTCTCGGCAGGGTCGGCCTGGAAGCAGCGTAGGATGAAGCTCTTGGCTTTGTCCGACATGGATTCGGGCACCTCCGGGTGCATCTTGAACATGCCCACCTGGAAAGGAGGCACTTGTGGGGCTGCAAAGGGACCTCCCACCCCACAGGGGTAACTGGAGAACCTCCCTCATCCCCTCCCTCTCCCCATGGGTACCTTGAACATGGCAGCCTGGGGGTTGCCCAGCTCGTAGAAGGGGGGTTTGCCCGTGGCCATCTCGATGATGGTGCAGCCCAGGGACCAGATATCTGCTGGCTTCCCGTAGCCCCACGGCCCTTGGTCGATGATTTCTGGGGCCATGTACTGCAGGGTGCCTGGGGAGAGGATGAGGAGGGGTGAGAGGAATCCGTATCCATCACCCAACCCTGCCCAGGGTGGGGGTTCTCCTCCTCCCCACGCTGGGTACAAGGATGCAGACCCCATCATCGCCTGGTCCTCAGCATCCCACCACCCCCACCTTGGTGGAACCCTGTCCCCAGCCC
This sequence comes from Calidris pugnax, assembly GCF_001431845.1. Taxonomy (NCBI): domain Eukaryota; kingdom Metazoa; phylum Chordata; class Aves; order Charadriiformes; family Scolopacidae; genus Calidris; species Calidris pugnax. The sequence continues at coordinate 1,602,631 of NW_015090900.1, forward strand.
TGGGCTGTCCTACCTGTGAAGGTCTCAGCGCTGGGGCTGATGCCCGCCAGCCTCTTGGAGGTACCGAAGTCAGAGATCTTCAACACCCCACTGTAGGTGTTGATGAGGACGTTGTCTCCCTGGCATGAGATGGGCACCCCAAAATCAAACCAAGCCACAAAAAGCTCCTGGAACTCAAGCAGCACCATTGTGCATCGCCCTAGGGGCTTTGGGCATGGAGGGGAAGCTCCTGGTTGCCCGGTGACCCTTGAAGATGGGGGGGTTCAGGCTTTGTGCCCCCAGGATGGGTGATGCCCCCTCACCCCCTCACCTTGATGTCACGGTGCACGATGTGGTTGTCGTGGAGGTAGCTGAGCCCGTCGAGGATCTGGCGGGTGTAGAAGATGATGGTGGGTTCGTTGTCCTTCAGGGGTCCCCACTTGGAGCGCAGAAGGGATGAGAGGCTCCCTGGAGAGGGGCAGCACCCCCATTTAGACCCTACACGTGGCCACGTGGTCTCTTTTTGACCCCCCAAATCCCGTCCCCAGCGCTGCCCACCTCCCGGCACCTCCTCCATGAAGATCTTGATGAAGCCATCCTGGCTGACGGAGCCCAGGTACTGCACGATGTTCCTGTGCCGCAGGCGCTTGTGCAAGGCGATCTCCTCGTGCAAGGGCTGCGAGAATCTGTGCAATGGGATGGAGTGGTGAAGGGGGGGGTGCCCCAGAGCCCCCTGGGACCCCCCCAGCGTGGCACCCACCGGCTGTCCCGCTCCGGGATCTCCTTGATAGCGATGCGCACTTGGTTGTTGAGGCAGCGCCCGGCGTAGACGACCCCAAATGTCCCCCTGCCCAGGACCACCCTCTTGCCCGCCTCCGAGTACTCGTAGCTGTACTGTGGGCAGAGACGTGGGGTGGCAGCCCGTGTCACCCAGTGTCACCCAGTGTCACCCTCGTGTCCCCATCTCACCTCCAGGATGGGCTGCGTGGGGCTGGGCACCTCCTCGCCACCCAACCCCTGCTCGGCCAGGAGGGACTGGATCTGGTCACAGAACCTGCCGGAGGGAGAACAACGGTCCTGAGCCCTGGGGAGGACGCTGGGGACTTGCCCACCCACCCCCTGGCACCGAGGGGCTCCTGGTCCCCATCCCAGTCTGTCCCCCACCAGTGGCACGACCCAGGTGTAGGGCTTGGGTCCTTAGGACACCTCTTTCCCCCAAAAAATTAAGGTAGGGAAGAAATTACACAATTGCATGCTCCCATCCCTCCCTGCTCCCCAGGGCAGTGATTGGGGGGTCCCTGGTGCCCCCACCAGCAATGGGGGGGGGGTGTCCCTATGCCCCCCAGCCCCTGGCTCACCACTGGCAGTGCTGCTGGGAGGGGAAGTAGAGCTGGAAATCCTCCTCCTCATGCACCACGTAGAGGAAGCAGCCCCGTTCACATCCCAGTCTGTCCCCCACCAGTGGCACAACACAGCTGTAGGGCTTGGGTCCTTAGGACACCTCTTTCCCCCAAAAAATTAAGGTAGGGAAGAAATTGCACAATCGGATGCTCCCATCCCTCCTTGCTCACCAGGGCAGTGATTGGGGGGTCCCTTGTGCCCCCACCAGCAATGGGGGGGGTGTCCCTATGCCCCCCAGCCCCTGGCTCACCACTGGCAGTGCTGCTGGGAGGGGAAGTAGAGCTGGAAATCCTCCTCCTCATGCACCACGTAGAGGAAGCAGCCCCGTTCATCACGCTTGCAGATGCTGGAGGGAGAGGACAACCCCCCCCAACCCAGCCCCATGAGCTGTGGGGCAGGTTGGAGGGGCTGCAGGCACATGGGGGGCACCCTCGGTCCTGTGGGTGACGGGACTGGGGACATGCTCACCTCACACCCCGGATGGCTGTGGCTGCAAAGGTCCAGCTTGATGTCACCTTCTGCAGGAGAAGGGGCAGGGAAGGAGTGGGGGTCGGTGGGGACCACCCCCCCCTAGACCTCCCAGCCCCATCCCTACCTCCTCCGTGGGGCAGACGAGGGTGAGTGTCAGGGTGGCATCCTCCGTGCCACCGTGCAGTGCCAACCGAGCCGGCCGCAGGACCTTGTTGAGCTCCAGGACCAGGACCTGTGGCAGTGGGGGGGCTGCTGAGTGACCCCCCCAAACCCATTGCATCCCCAGCTGCATCCCTCAGCCCCCACCCTCCCACTTGGGTGGGCACCCGTGGGCTGCTTGGTGCCTCCCCAAAGCCCTGGTGAGCCCAGATGACCAGGTGGTCCCCCAGGAGGTCTGGGGGTCTGGGCAGGAGGGGTTGGCTCCCTGTGGCCCCTCACCGGGCAGTGTGGTGTGGCAACGAAGGGCTGGCACGCCTGGAGGAGGAAGCCCAACCAGAAATCAGCCAGCTCCTGCCGGGCAGAGGGCACCTGCGGGCTCCTCTGAAAGTGTTTGTAGAGCAGGAAGGTCTCCATGACCGATACCAGGTACCTGTGGGGACGTGAGGGATGGGAGAGAAGACAGATGTCCCCAGCACCTCCTAAAACCCCCTAAACCTCCTCCTGGGTCATAGCCACCAGGGACTGGTGACCCAGGCTTGCCCGGGTGGACACCACCCAACCCCTGCTTGGCCAGGAGGGACTGGATCTGGTCACAGAACCTGCCGGAGGGAGGACAACAGTCCTGAGCCATGGGGAGGACTCTGGGGACTTGCCCACCCACCCCCTGGCACCGAGGGGCTCCTGGTCCCCATCCCAGTCTGTCCCCCACCAGTGGCACGACCCAGGTGTAGGGCTTGGGTCCTTAGGACACCCCTTTCCCTTGCCCAGATGGACACATGCCGTGCCGTGCCATACCAGCCTGGCGCGTTGAGCTTGTAGAGCTTCTCAGAGGCTTGGATGACTTTGCTGAGGTCGTTGGCCAAGATGCCCGCTCCCAGGCAAAATCCCACATCCCAGTAGTAGTGCAGCTCCTCCAGGCTGCCCTTGCGACCCTGCAGGCAGCTCAGCTTCACCCCTGCATGTGGGACCCAGAACCCATCACCCCTCCGTCGCCAACCCAGCACCCTTTAGACCCTACACGTGGCCACGTGGTCTCTTTTTGACCCCCCAAATCCCGTCCCCAGCGCTGCCCACCTCCCGGCACCTCCTCCATGAAGATCTTGATGAAGCCATCCTGGCTGACGGAGCCCAGGTACTGCACGATGTTCCTGTGCCGCAGGCGCTTGTGCAAGGCGATCTCCTCGTGCAAGGGCTGCGAGAACCTGTGCAATGGGATGGAGTGATGAGGGGGGGTGCCCCAGAGCCCCCTGGGACCCCCCCAGAATGGTACCCACCGGCTGTCCCGCTCCGGGATCTCCTTGATAGCGATGCGCACTTGGTTGTTGAGGCAGCGCCCGGCGTAGACGACCCCAAATGTCCCCCTGCCCAGGACCACCCTCTTGCCCGCCTCCGAGTACTCGTAGCTGTACTGTGGGCAGAGACGTGGGGTGGCAGCCCGTGTCACCCAGTGTCACCCAGTGTCACCCTCGTGTCCCCATCTCACCTCCAGGATGGGCTGCGTGGGGCTGGGCACCTCCTCGCCACCCAACCCCTGCTCGGCCAGGAGGGACTGGATCTGGTCACAGAACCTGCCGGAGGGAGAACAACGGTCCTGAGCCCTGGGGAGGACGCTGGGGACTTGCCCACCCACCCCCTGGCACCGAGGGGCTCCTGGTCCCCATCCCAGTCTGTCCCCCACCAGTGGCACAACACAGCTGTAGGGCTTGGGTCCTTAGGACACCTCTTTCCCCCAAAAAATTAAGGTAGGGAAGAAATTGCACAATCGGATGCTCCCATCCCTCCTTGCTCACCAGGGCAGTGATTGGGGGGTCCCTTGTGCCCCCACCAGCAATGGGGGGGGTGTCCCTATGCCCCCCAGCCCCTGGCTCACCACTGGCAGTGCTGCTGGGAGGGGAAGTAGAGCTGGAAATCCTCCTCCTCATGCACCACGTAGAGGAAGCAGCCCCGTTCATCACGCTTGCAGATGCTGGAGGGAGAGGACAACCCCCCCCAACCCAGCCCCATGAGCTGTGGGGCAGGTTGGAGGGGCTGCAGGCACATGGGGGGCACCCTCGGTCCTGTGGGTGACGGGACTGGGGACATGCTCACCTCACACCCCGGATGGCTGTGGCTGCAAAGGTCCAGCTTGATGTCACCTTCTGCAGGAGAAGGGGCAGGGAAGGAGTGGGGGTCGGTGGGGACCACCCCCCCCTAGACCTCCCAGCCCCATCCCTACCTCCTCCGTGGGGCAGACGAGGGTGAGTGTCAGGGTGGCATCCTCCGTGCCACCGTGCAGTGCCAACCGAGCCGGCCGCAGGACCTTGTTGAGCTCCAGGACCAGGACCTGTGGCAGTGGGGGGGCTGCTGAGTGACCCCCCCAAACCCATTGCATCCCCAGCTGCATCCCTCAGCCCCCACCCTCCCACTTGGGTGGGCACCCGTGGGCTGCTTGGTGCCTCCCCAAAGCCCTGGTGAGCCCAGATGACCAGGTGGTCCCCCAGGAGGTCTGGGGGTCTGGGCAGGAGGGGTTGGCTCCCTGTGGCCCCTCACCGGGCAGTGTGGTGTGGCAACGAAGGGCTGGCACGCCTGGAGGAGGAAGCCCAACCAGAAATCAGCCAGCTCCTGCCGGGCAGAGGGCACCTGCGGGCTCCTCTGAAAGTGTTTGTAGAGCAGGAAGGTCTCCATGACCGATACCAGGTACCTGTGGGGACGTGAGGGATGGGAGAGAAGACAGATGTCCCCAGCACCTCCTAAAACCCCCTAAACCTCCTCCTGGGTCATAGCCACCAGGGACTGGTGACCCAGGCTTGCCCGGGTGGACACCACCCAACCCCTGCTTGGCCAGGAGGGACTGGATCTGGTCACAGAACCTGCCGGAGGGAGGACAACAGTCCTGAGCCATGGGGAGGACTCTGGGGACTTGCCCACCCACCCCCTGGCACCGAGGGGCTCCTGGTCCCCATCCCAGTCTGTCCCCCACCAGTGGCACGACCCAGGTGTAGGGCTTGGGTCCTTAGGACACCCCTTTCCCTTGCCCAGATGGACACATGCCGTGCCGTGCCATACCAGCCTGGCGCGTTGAGCTTGTAGAGCTTCTCAGAGGCTTGGATGACTTTGCTGAGGTCGTTGGCCAAGATGCCCGCTCCCAGGCAAAATCCCACATCCCAGTAGTAGTGCAGCTCCTCCAGGCTGCCCTTGCGACCCTGCAGGCAGCTCAGCTTCACCCCTGCATGTGGGACCCAGAACCCATCACCCCTCCGTCGCCAACCCAGCACCTGGGCACAACCGCTCCGGGGGTGCCCCGATGCCAACGGACCCCCGTCCCTGCTCCCCTAACCCTGGTGGGTCCTTGTCCTTGACCTACAGGTGGGCACCCACCGATTTGCTGCAGCTGCAGGGAGGTTTCGAGCTGGTGCCCGGCGGCCATGAGGAGGACGGCGGCGTTGATGCCCGCGTGGAGGCTCGGCTCCACCTCGAAGGCTTTGCTGTACCTGGGGTAGAGATGCTGGGTGGAGGGCACGGCTGCTGCCAACCCCCCCCCTGCCAGCCAAAAGGCGGCTGCATCGAGGTCCTGGAGCTGCCCCCTGTGATGGGGGAGCACCCAAAAAGCAGAAAAAAAAAAGCTTCTCAGAGGCTTGGATGACTTTGCTGAGGTCGTTGGCCAAGATGCCCGCTCCCAGGCAAAATCCCACATCCCAGTAGTAGTGCAGCTCCTCCAGGCTGCCCTTGCGACCCTGCAGGCAGCTCAGCTTCACCCCTGCATGTGGGACCCAGAACCCATCACCCCTCCGTCGCCAACCCAGCACCCGGGCACGACCGCTCTGGGGGTGTCCCGATGCCAACGGACCCCCGTCCCTGCTCCCCTAACCCTGGTGGGTCCTTGTCCTTGACCTACAGGTGGGCACCCACCGATTTGCTGCAGCTGCAGGGAGGTTTCGAGCTGGTGCCCGGCGGCCATGAGGAGGACGGCGGCGTTGATGCCCGCGTGGAGGCTCGGCTCCACCTCGAAGGCTTTGCTGTACCTGGGGTAGAGATGCTGGGTGGAGGGCACGGCTGCTGCCAACCCCCCCCCTGCCAGCCAAAAGGCGGCTGCATCGAGGTCCTGGAGCTGCCCCCTGTGATGGGGGAGCACCCAAAAAGCAGAAAAAAAACCAAACCCAAAAGAAGTAAAACTATAAAAGCCCAGCAGGGATTCTTCTAGGTTGGAAGGGACCTTAAAGATCATGTCCAACAGTCAACCTGATTTTGACAAAAATAGACACCCACACAACGAACAAAAAGCAACACCATCACTAAACCACATCTCCCAGCACCACATCAACCCCTCTTTTGAACACCTCCAGGGATGGTGCCTCCACCACCTCCCTGGGCAGCCCATTCCAAGGGCTGAGAACCCTTTTGGGGAAGAAATTTTTCCTAATATCCAGCCTGAACCTCCCCTGGCGCAACTTGAGGCCATTTCCTCTTGTCCCATTGCCTGGGACTTGGAATTAGCATCACCTGCCTCGGTGCTGCTGCGGGGGTGGTATGAAAGTGGGGCTGCTGTGCTGAAAGAGCCCCCCGGGATGGGGACACGGGCAGGCAGGTGGCTCCCAACCCTGTCCCCAACCTCACCAGTAGAAAGCCCGGTCCCTCATCTCAGCGTCGGTGAAGCTGGAGTCGATGAACATGTCCTTGTAGACGCGGCCGCACAAGCAGAGGAGGTCGGGGGCAGCCCCCTCCTCGCTCTCCACCACGGGCAGCAGCACCCACAGGGCTTTCTCCCTGTCCCCGTCACGGTTACGCCTGTGGACATCCCACCAGTGGTCAACGAAGAGCATCACCTCGGTCCCCCCAACCCCTGGTTCCATGCCATGGGGGTGCGTGTTGCCCCCCACCTCCCTCCATCCCTCCCTCCCCACCATCTCTCACCGGCTGAGGGCAAAGGCGTAGTGGAAGCGGACGTTGGGCTGCTCGGCCACGGAGCAGGTTGGCAGCGCCTGGAGGGTCTCCACCAGCGAGATGATGGCATCGTAATCCTGCGGGGACAACGGTGGGGGCTGAGCTGGTGGCCCCCCAGGCTGCCCGTCCCCAGCTCCATCCCAGGCGACAGGACGAGAGGAAATGGCCTCAAGTTATGCCAGGGGAGGTTCAGGCTGGATATTAGGAAAAATTTTTTCCACCAAAAAGGGTTCTCAGCCATTGGAATGGGCTGCCCAGGGAGGTGGTGGAGGCACCATCCCTGGAGGTGTCCAAAAGAGGGGTTGATGTAGTGCTGGGAGGTCTGGTTTAGTGATGGTGTTGCTTTTTGTTTGTTGTGCGGGTGTTTATTTTGGTCAAAGTTAGGTTGACGGTTGGCCAAGATGATCTTTAAGGTCCCTTCCAACCTAGAAGATTCTGTGATTCTGTGGGGCAACGTTCTCCTTGGACCAGCCAAGCCCTGAGGGTTACAAGCTCCACCGAGTCAGGGCAGGCTGTGGGGCACACACACACCCCCCAGGATGGCAACAGGGTCCCAAACACCTCCCCGGGGATGTTTAGACCCCCCCTCACACCTGCACATCGCGGTAGGAGAGGAGAAGGTTGACCACGATGTCCAGGCTGAGCAGCTCCACGCTGTCCAGGCGCTGCTGCAATGTTCTCCTTGGACCAGCCAAGCCCTGAGGTTTACAAGCTCCACCGAGTCAGGGCAGGCTGTGGGGCACACACACACCCCCCAGGATGCCAACGTGGTCCCCAACACCCCCCCGGGGATATTTAGACCCCCCCTCACACCTGCACATCGCGGTAGGAGAGGAGAAGGTTGACCACGATGTCCAGGCTGAGCAGCTCCACGCTGTCCAGGCGCTGCTGGATACGGGTCAGCTCCCGGCTCAGCTGCTCCCCTCGGAACATCTCCCGTGCCCTCCGGATATCCCGCCGGATCGTCTCCCGAAAATACCCACTGGGAATTGGGGAGGGATGTGGGATTTTGAGGGGTGGTGGCAAATTCTCTGCCAAGCCCTGCCAGCCCACGTGGGTTTGCCCGGAGGTGGTGGAGATGGGGGTGGGCAGAGGTACCAGGAGTCAGTGGGGATGCCCTCCAGCAGCTGGACGAGGCGGGCTGCCAGGGGGGTGAAGGAGGTCTCCGTCTCGAAATTGGGCTGGAAAAGCTCCGTCAGGCACTTGACGGCCCCGGCGTTGCAGCAGACGACCTTGTTGTGGGGTGTCACCATGTAGGGGATGAAGGTGTAGCTGCCGCAGAGGTCCTGAGGGAGGGGAGAAGGGGTGAGCGGCTCTGCCAGCTGAGCTGAGAACCCCTCAAACTCGTGTCACAGACCAGTCTCCTCTCCCCAAGCCTGCCCGGGCCATGCTAATTAGAACCACCTTCCATAAATCATTAGCGGGGAAAGACAAACCAGCTTTATCTCCGACTGCCATCATTACGCTCCAGAGTGAACATTCAAAACCAGGCACCCCCTTCCATGCTGCTGTTCCCGGCTTTTGCTCTGAGCAAGTGATACCCCCCCAACTCAGATTTGGGGAAAGGTCTTCCTCCCTGTCTGCAATGTCCACCCTCGAGGGTCAGGGAGAAGCCACTCGGGGGGAGAAGGAAGTTCAACCCCCCCACAGTGAGCACAGGGACAGGAGACACACCGAGTTCTTCTGGCAGATGTCCTCCTGGGGAGAGAGAAAAGGAGGGAGGAGGAATTTAATGAGCATCCCCCGGGAAAAGAAAATCAGCTGATTTCAGGCTCAGGGATCGGAGTTTACCTGGAAAACAGCCAGGGACAGCGAGGGACGCCGGGGGCAAGGGACAAGGGACAAGGATCAAGGGACACGAGCGTTGCGTGTGGCCCCCCCCACCCCAGGCAGGCCTGCAAACACAGCTGGTTTCTCCTCCAAACCCAGCACAGGGAGGTCTCCAAATGGGTGCTCCCCTGAGTCGGGGTGACATTTGGGGACGATTTGGCTGTTCTCCCATCCACATTTCCCCCCCAGAATCCCTCCCGCCGGCCCCTCCTGTGCAGAGGGGGGGTTGGCTTCCCAGGAATTGGCTTTTCCCATAGCGCCTGCTCCCAAATTCCTGGCCAGCTGGGGCCAGGGGAGAACCCACCACCCACCCACCCAGCTCCGGGGCTCAGCGGGGTCCCCGGCCCCCCCCTCCTCATCCCATCCAGGAGCAGGGAAACCTCTGCCAGAGCAGGATGCGACCGTGGGGAGGGGATGCGCCCGGGCTCAGGGGAGGGATGGAGATCCCCCTCCTGCCAACACAGATGCTCCGGGGACTTGGGGTGATTCCCCACCCTGGAGAAGCAGCAGCAGAGGGGCTGGGGTGTCCCTGTCCCCGTCCCCACTGACCTGCAGGGCCTGGAGGGGGGGCAGGTCGGTCTGGCAGCACAGCAGGACGTTGTGGGACATGTTGAAGCTCTCGCGGACCCCCAGGTGGTAGAAGAGGGAGGGTTGGCAGACAGAGTCACTCAGCTCCACCACAGCCACGTCTGCGGGCAGGACAGAGGGGGTGGATGCCCACGGGACCGATGCCAGACCCCAAATTCACGGGGCAGGGCAACCAGCCACCCCTGAATTCGTGGGGGAGGGAAGAGGGGGGGGATCTGCATCCCCTAAGAGAGGAGAGGATGCCCCCCGCCCAGGTTGAACCCCGTGCAAACCTTCCTCAAAAAGAACCACCCTTTTCGAAAAATCACACCCACCACCAGGGAGAAAGATGACCCGACAAATGTCCAACCACCCCGGAAAGCAAACAGGAGGAAGGCAGGAAAGCAAACAGAGAACAGCCCGAGGACACAGCTGGGAGGCAGGGAAAGTCTCGGCCCAGATCATGGAATCACAGATTTGTCAGGGTTGGAAGGGACCTTCTAGAGACCATCCAGCCCAACTCCCTGCCAAAGCAGGGCTGCCCAGAGCACATCACTCAGGAGCATCCAGGCGGGGCTTGAAGATCTCCAGATTTGGGACTCCACACCCTCCCTGGGCAGCCTCTGCCAGGGCTCTGCTACCCTCACCCCAAACAAGTTCTGCCTCACATTGGAGTGGAACTTCCCATGGTCCAGCTTGTGCCCGTTGCCCCTCGTCCTGTCACTGGGACCCACTGAGAAGAGTCTGGCTCCATCCTCCCTCAACCCACCCTTGAGATATTTGGAAGCATGAAGAAGGTCTCCCCTCAGCCTTCTCTTCTCCAGGCTCAAGAGCCCCAGCTCCCTCAGCCTTTCCTCATCAGGGAGATGCTCCAATCCCTCCATCATCTCTGTTGCCCTTCGCTGGACTCTCTCCAGCAGTTCCCTGTCTCTCTTGAACTGGGGAGCCCAGAACTGGACGCAGGATTCCAGTTGTGGCCTCCCCAGTGCAGAGCAGAGGGGGAGAATGACCTCCCTCCACCTCCTGGCCACACTCTTCCCTACGCAGCCCAGGATCCTGTTGGCCTCTTGGCCACAAGGGCCCATTGCTGGCTCCTGGAGAGTTCACTGTCCACCAGGACCCCCAGATCCTTCTCCTCAGAAGTGCTTTCCAGCAGGTCCATCCCTAACCTGTAGTGGTGCCTGGGGTTCTTCCTCCCCAGGTGCAGGACCCTACACTTGCCCTTGTTGAACCTCATGAGGTTCTTCTCTGCCCAGCTCTCCAGCCTGTCCAGGTCACTCTGGATGGTGCCACATCCCTCAAGATCATAGAATCATAGAATTTTCCAGGCCAGAAGGGACCTCCAAAGGCCATCTAGTCCGACCCCCCCGCAGTCAGCAGGGACACCCCCAACTAGACCAGGTTGCCCAGGGCCTCGTCGAGCCTCTCCTTGAATATCTCCAGGGAAGGGGCCTCAACCACCTCCCTGGGCAACCTGTTCCAGTGCTCCACCACCCTCACAGTGAAGAACCCTCTCCTCATCTCCAGTCTAAATCTGTTCCCCTCCAGCTTGAAGCCATTGCCCCTCGTCCTGTCACTGCAGGCCTTTCTAAACAGGATCTCCCCCGCCTTCCTGTAGCCCCCTCAGGTACTGGTAGGCTGCTATTAGGTCTCCCTGGAGCCTCCTCTTCTCCAGG
>NW_015090900.1:1613769-1614811 GCF_001431845.1 Calidris pugnax
CTGGGAGACCCCTTGTCTTGCACTGAGCTGCTCTGGTCCTTACTGGGAGAGCCCTTGTCTTGCACTGGGCTGCTCTGGTCCTTACTGGGAGAGCCCTTGTCTTGCACTGGGCTGCTCTGGTCCTTACTGGGAGAGCCCTTGTCTTGCACTGGGCTGCTCTGGTCCTTACTGGGAGAGCCCTTGTCTTGCACTGGGCTGCTCTGGTCCTTACTGGGAGAGCCCTTGTCTTGCACTGGGCTGCTCTGGTCCTTACTGGGAGAGCCCTTGTCTTGCACTGGGCTGCTCTGCAACACGGTGCCCCATCTCCCCCCCCCGGGAGAGCCTGGAGTTTGTCCCCGGTTGTCCCGTTTTTTTACCGGGACACCCCACACGGGGCTGCCCCCGTTCCTGACCGGGAGACCCTGCACTGAGCTGTTCCGTTTCCCACCGGGAGATCCCGCACCGGGCTGCCCCGTTCTCCCCCGGGAGACCCCGCACCCCACTGCCCTAATTCCAACCCCCCGGGAGAGCCTGGACTCTGTCCCGGGCTGTCCTGCACCGGGCTGTCCCGGTCCTTACCGGGAGACCCCGCACCGGGCTGCCCCGTTTTCCCCCGGGAGAGCCCGTATCCCGCACCGGGCTGCCCGGTTCCCCACCGGGAGACCCCGCACCGTGCTGCCCCGTTCCTTACCGGGAGACCCGGCACCGGGCTGCCCCGTTTCCCCCCGGTAGAGCCCGTATCCCGCACCGGGCTGCCCCGTTTCCCCCCGGGAGAGCCCGTATCCCGCACCGGGCTGCCCCGTTCCCCACCGGTAGAGCCCGTATCCCGCACCGGGCTGCCCTGTTCCCCACCGGGAGACCCCGCACCGGGCTGCCCCGTCCCTTACTGGGAGACCCCGCACCGGGCTGCCCCGTCCCTTACCGGGAGACCCCGCACCGGGCTGCCCCGTCCCTTACCGGGAGACCCCGCACCGGGCTGCCCCGTTTTCCCCCGGGAGAGCCCGTATCCCGCACCGGGCTGCCCCGTCCCCCACCGGGAGACCCCGCACCGGGCTGCCCCGTT
>NW_015090900.1:1615651-1619995 GCF_001431845.1 Calidris pugnax
CGGACCAAAGGGGCCGGGGGGGGAGGGGGGGGCAGAGATGCCACCCCTGGGTCTGCGACGCAGCGGTCCCCGCTGGGAAACGTCGGTCCAGGGTGGGATGTGGGGGACAGGATGGCACAGGGTCCCGGGCAGGCAGAGGGGGCACCGTGTTGGCAAATCACCATGCAGGCAGGGAAGCCACCACGCAGACTGAGAAGCCACCATGCAGGTGGGCAAGCCACCATACATGCAGACAAGCCACCACACAGGCAGGCAAGTGACCATACAGCAGAGAAGCCACCATGCAGGCAGAGAAGCCACCACACAGGCAGGCAAGCGACTGTATGGCAGAGAAGTCACCATCCAGGCAGACAAGCCACCATGCAGGCAGAGAAGCCACCACGCAGAGAAGCCGCTGCACAGGCAGGCAAGCCACCATGCAGGCAGAGAAGCCCCCACGCAGAGAAGCCGCTGCACAGGCAGGCAAGCGACTGTATGGCAGAGAAGTCACCATCCAGGCAGAGAAGCCACCACGCAGACAAGCCACCACGCAGGCAGAGAAGCCCCCACGCAGACAGAGAAGCCACTCTACAGGCAGAGAAGTCACCATCCAGGCAGAGAAGCCACCATCCAGGCAGAGAAGCCACCATGCAGACAAGCCACCACACAAGTAGAGAAGCCACCATGCAGGCAGGTAAGCCACTCTAGAGGCAGACAAGCCACCACGCAGACAAGCCACCACACAGGCAGGCAAGTGGCTGTACAGCAGAGAAGCCACCATGCAGACAAGCCACCACACAAGTAGAGAAGCCACCATGCAGGCAGGCAAGCCACTCTCCAGGCAGACAAGCCACCATGCAGGCAGAGAAGCCACCAGGCAGAGAAGCCACCGTGCAGGGCAGACAAGCCACCACACAGGCAGGCAAGCGACTGTATGGCAGAGAAGCCACCATCCAGGCAGACAAGCCACTGCACAAGCAGAGAAGCCACCACACTGGCAGGCAAGCCACAGTACAGGCAGAGAAGCCACCATGCAGGCAGGTAAGCCACTCTAGAGGCAGACAAGCCACCATCCAGGCAAACAAGCCACCACACAGGCAGGCAGGTGACCATACAGCAGAGAAGCCACCACACAGGCAGACAAGCCACTGCACAAGCAGAGAAGCCACCATGCAGGGCAGACAAGTCACTGCACAAGCAGAGAAGCCACCATGCTGGCAGGCAAGCCACCATACATGCAGACAAGCCACCATGCAGGCAGGCAAGTGACCATACAGCAGAGAAGCCACCATGCAAGCAGAGAAGCCACCACACAGACAGAGAAGCCACCACGCAGACAAAGAAGCCACCACGCAGACAAAGAAGCCACCATGCAGGCAGGCAAGCCACTGTACAGGCAGGCAAGCCACCATGCAGAGAAGCCACCATGCAGGCAGAGAAGACACCACACTGGCAGGCAAGCCACTCTACAGGCAGAGAAGTCACCATCCAGGCAGATAAACCACCGCACAAGCAGAGAAACCACCATGCAGGCAGAGAAGCCACCATGCAGGGCAGACAAGCCACTGTACAGGCAGACAAGCCACCATACACGCAGACAAGCCACCACACAGGCAGGCAAGTGACCATACAGCAGAGAAGCCACCATGCAGGCAGGCAAGCCACCATGCAGGAAGAGAAGCCACCATGCAGGAAGAGAAGCCACCATGCAGGTAGGCAAGTGACCACGCAGACAGAGAAGCCACCACGCAGGGCAGACGAGCCACTGCACAAGCAGAGAAGCCACCACACTGGCAGGCAAGCCACCATACACGCAGACAAGCCACCACACAGGCAGGCAAGTGACCGTACAGCAGAGAAGCCACCATGCAGGCAGGCAAACGACTGTATGGCAGAGAAGTCACCATACAGGCAGACAAGCCACCATGCGGGCAGAGAAGCCACCATGCAGGCAGGCAAACAACCATGCAGAGAAGCCACCACGCAGGCAGGCAAGCGACTGTATGGCAGAGAAGCCACCATCCAGGCAGGCAAGCCACCATGCAGGGCAGACAAGTCACCACACAAGCAGAGAAGCCACCACACAGACAGGCAAGCCACTCTACAGGCAGAGAAGCCACATGCAGGCAGACAAGCCACCATGCAGGCAGGCAAGTGACCATACAGCAGAGAAGCCACCATACATGCAGACAAACCACCACGCAGACAGACAAGCCACCGCACAAGCAGAGAAGCCACCATGCAGGCAGGCAAACAACTGCATGGCAGAGAAGTCACCATGCAGAGAAGCCACCATCCAGGCAGACAAGCCACCATGCAGAGAAGCCACTATGCAGGGCAGACAAGCCACCACACAGGCAGACAAGCCACCATGCAGGTAGAGAAGCCATCACACAGGCAGGCAAGCCACTCTACAGGCAGAGAAGCCACCATCCAGGCAGACAAGCCACCATGCGGGTGGCCATACAGCAGAGAAGCCACCATGCAAGCAGAGAAGCCACCATGCAGGTAGGCAAGCCACCACGCAGACAGAGAAGCCACCACGCAGGGCAGACAAGCCACCGCACAAGCAGAGAAGCCACCATGCAGGCAGACAAGCCATCATGTAGGCAGGCAAGCCACTCTCCAGGCAGAGAAGCCACCTCAGAGGCAGAGAAGCCACGGTGCAGACAGACAAACCATCCCAAGCCTTGTTCCCACGCAGGGCTGGGCCAGCCCGGGGCAGGAGGGAGGAGCGGGGCCACCGGGTGCCCGGGGCCGGCGGGACACGGAGCCCTGCCTGCCCCGACCTGCTGCTCAGCCCCACCACCGTTTCGGGGAAGGCAGAGCCGGGGGGCACGGTGGCTGTGGCACACACCCAGCCTGGCATCCTCCTCCTCCTCCTCCTCCACCCTGGGAGGGTTCGCGTCCCTCCTCCCCGTGACCATCCCTGGGGTGCCCAGCGATGGCTGGATGTGGCCACAGAGGGTCCATCCCCGGACCCCTGGTTGAGCCTGGCCACACTCATCCAGAGTCAGGGAAACCAGACCACAGTCCCCCCAGTTCCTCCAGGCAAGGGGATGTACCCCACAGAGAGGGGGACACCACAGGGTGACATCCCTGGGACAGGAGGGGACAATGTCCTGTTGCTTCACCCTCCAGGATGGAACCCCCCCTCTCCATTCCCCTCCTCTCCTTGCTGGGAGGACTGGAGTCACTCCATCCTCCACCCACCCAGGGCTGGGAGCCAGGATCTGGCCAGGCAGCAACAGACAGAGGAGGTGGCAGGACAGCTGAGGGGACACAAAGGGGTGGGGGGGGGTGGGATGGGATGAGCCCCCTCCATCTCCCAAATCCTCCCCCCACCCAGTGACGATGGACGGGCACAAACAACCACAGCTCCCATACCCATACCGGTTCCCCTCCCCTGCTCACTGGGAGGACTGGAGTCACTTGGGGGCACCCGCCAACACCACCACCCTTTGGGTAGGACACAGCCATGTCCCCAGCTGTGGGGTTTGCACCCAAAAATCTCCTAGCTCGGGCTCTGGGGGGTCACAGGTGACAGATGACAATGACCCAGACACCAGAAATAGGAGGAAAATCCTTTATTTGGTCTCCGTCCCCCCCGTGCTGGCTCAGGCTCTGACTTGGCCAGCAAAGGGCCACCTCGCTGCCAGCTGTGGCCACATGTCCCCTCATGCCCTGTGCCCCCCAGACCCCTGGCAAACATGGCAGGGGGGAGCCCCCAGCTGAGATTCAGCACTGGATGGGACCCCCATCCCCTCTGCCCCCCCCGGGGAGCAGCCAGAGGGTACAACTGCCACCACCCTGGGTACAAAACCCCCCCTTGAGCATCCCCAGCCACACTGGGGACAGGGGTTGGGTTTGGGTGACATGTCCCACCTTGGTGCCCCCCTCCCGGGGCAGAGAGGGCAGCCTGGGGCAGAAGCAGCTTTGCATAGTTGTGGTGGGGGGGCAGGGGTCCTGCCACCGGGGGGGAGACAGTCTGGCAGGGGGCAGGGACACCCTGGAAGTGCTGGCATCTTCTCTGCCTTCCTTCCCTGGCCGGGGGGGGACACGAGGGCAGCATCTCCCCAGCTCAGGGCTCGTGGTGGCCTCAGATCCTGGTGCAGTGGACAGAGAAGAGCAAGTAGCAAAAAAAGGGCCCTGGGTGGCTTTGCCCCGGGGGATGGGGGGGGTCCAGCCCCCTTCCCCCCTCCCCCTTAAGGAGTAGGGGACAGGAGGGGTATCCCAGTGCCCACCCCACTGCACCCATAGGGGTGGCAATGCCATGGGGAAGGGGTGGCCCCACACCTGGGAGCTCCCACGGGGGAGGATTGGGGGGTACAAGCTTTCTGCAGGTGTGCCCCCCACCCCCTGCAC
>NW_015090900.1:1620556-1623415 GCF_001431845.1 Calidris pugnax
CCCATCCTGCCCCCCCCACCCCCCAAACCCCACGGGGAGGGGCGAGAGAAGGGTGAAGCTCTGGGGGGTGCAGAGAGGGCAGCCCCCTCCCCATGGCCACCAGCACCTACTGGTTGTCCTCTCTGGCAGCGTGCAAGGAAAGAGAGAGGGGGCACGGCCCCCCATGTTAGACACGGTGAGCCCCATAGCACCAGGCGAGGGGGGGGGGGGAAGAGCAATGAGCCCCCACTTGGCTCAGCTCAGGGAGGTGGTTTTGGGGGTCCCGTGTCCCCCCCACCCAGGGCTGGGAGCCAGGATCTGGCCAGGCAGCAACAGACAGAGGAGGTGGCAGGACAGCTGAGGGGACACAAAGGGGTGGGGGGGGGTCCAAATCCTCCCCCCACCCGGTGACGATGGACGGGCACAAACAACCACAGGAGACAACACTCAGGTGTGACAGGACACGGCCAAGACGGGCCACAGACCCCACACATCGGGGCTGATCCCCATTTTTGGGTTCTGGAGGAGGGGGTTGGCTGATGTGGGTGTCCCCCCCCGCCTTCCCAACCCTGGCTGGGGGGGTGCACGGGAGCCTTACAGTGTTTGGTAGGTGCTGTCCTTGGACTTGATGAACTTGATGATGAAGAAGACCACGGCTTGGACGCTCAGCACCAGCACGATGCCGCCGATGAAGCTGGCCGTGTCGAAGCCGGGCGGGTGAAATTCGGGGCTGCCCGTCAACGGGGCGCTGGTGGTGGTGGTGGTCTCTAAGGGATAGGGGAAAATGAGGGGGGGGATGGAGTGGAGGGGGTGGTTATGGGTGCTGTCAGCATCCCTAGGAGTATTGACACCCCCTGTCAAGGAGAGGAGCTTTGGGGTCCTGCAAAGACCCCAACGTCTGCATGGGATGTCCCCACTGACACGTGGACGCAGGGATGGGCTCCTGCCCGTGGTGGAGCAGCTGGCACCGGGCGGGAGAGGAGCCAACGGTGACAGGATCCGGGTGGGATCAATAATTCAGAGGGTTCCAGGCTCCAATTACACGCCGTAATTAGCCCCGTGCTCTCCAGTTCCCACTTCCTGGAAGAAGCTCCTTCTCCGCTCCCAGCCCTTTGCTCCAACCAACCCGCCCGGAGATGGCACTTCCCAGCAGGGCTGGTTCCTGGGGGGGGGGCTACAGGGTGTTATGACCCCCCCCTGCTCCCCCCAGCCCCATCCTGGCATCGTGGTGTTGATGGGGGTAGAGATGGGGGACAGGGACTGAGCTTGGCACCTCCTAGGGCATAGCCAAGGTTGAAGCTCCGTGGATGCAACCAAGAGGCTTGTCCCAACCCACTGGCCGCTCTCCCCTGGGGCATCCGGACCCCCCCAAACTCCATCCCACCATCTCCCACCCCCCCAAACCCGCTCACTTGGGGAGTGCGTCGCTGGCTCCTTGCTATGGGGCCGTGGAGGCTCTTCGGTGTGGGACCTCAGCGCTGCTGGAGGGAGTGACAGGGGAAAGGGGGGGGGAAAAAAGGGTCATCAAAGGACATCACCACGCACCCCCTGCCCCATATCCCTGTCCCAGGGGTGGCATTTCATCCCCACAGGCATCCAAGGGCAGCACCTCCATCCATCCCCAAGGCTGCTGGGTCTGGGGGGGTGCTGCAGGGTCTGGGGGGTGCTGCAGGGTCTGGGGGGGTGCTGCAGGGTCTGGGGGGACCTGGGGTGGCATTTCATCCCCACAGGCATCCAAGGGCAGCACCTCCATCCATCCCCAAGGCTGCTGGGTCTGGGGGGGTGCTGCAGGGTCTGGGGGGACCTGCTGGCATGGGGACGGGGGGGTTACCTCGACACAGGGTGCTGGTGTTGTAGAGCACACAGCTCTCCCTCGCTGCCACCCCTCTCCGCACGCAACTCCCCGGCTCTGTGGGAAGAGGGAGGTGGGGTTTTTTTTCCAAGGACCCCCCCCTCACCAGCAAACCAGCCCTTGGGGACACCCATGCCATTTGGGCCCAAAGCTTGGGGTGGCAAGGACTCCTTCCCCGGGGTGGGCATCCCTCTGAGGGGCTGCAAGGTGGGGGTCACATCCACACAGCCCCCCCCCCCTGAAGGGAAGCCCCCAAACAAGGGCTTTACAAACAGTTGGCTCCCTCCCACCTCCATCTCCTGGGGTTTTTCCAGAGGGGGGTTCCCAGTGTTACCCCAAATCCAGCACGGCTGGGAGCAGCACACCCCAAAATCCCTCACCCCCCATCCAATGGGCTGGCACGGATCCCCTGTCTCCCCCCCAGCCCCCCCAGGGATGGGTGGGATGAGATGGACCTTGTCCATGGAAAGCATCTTGGATCAGGCACCCAAGGGTGCTGAGCAGCCAGCACCATTCCAGTACGGCCCAGTGGAAAGGGCTGGAAAAAACCCAGTCAGAGGCCTGGGATAACCCCTGGCTGGGAGCACTGGGGGTCCTGGGAGCCCCCAACTTGGCTGAACCCCCTCCAGGTTTGGCCCTGCCCCACTGACCCCCCCGGACCCCCCTCACCTGGCTCCTCGGGGGTCCCGCAGCCCACCCAGACGCAGCCGGTGCCGTTGTGCGAGGTGGTGGTGGCCGTGCACGTCTCACAGGACCTCAGCTCCCCACACTCTCCTGCCAAAGCCAGGGGGGTTTTTGGGGTGGGGGGGGAGAGAGAGGGGTGAGGTGGGGGCCAACATCCGCCCCCCACCCCATCAGCTGGGGTCGGGGCTGGACCCTCTGCTCCACAGGAGAGGATTTGTCATGAAACACAGCACGAGAGATGAAGGATGAAGGTCCGTCTCGCAGCACAAACCCCCCCGAAACCCCCCCCCAGGGGTGTGTGGGGCATCCCCAACCCTCGGGGGGGGGGGACATCCCGCACCCCA
>NW_015090900.1:1625081-1627772 GCF_001431845.1 Calidris pugnax
TGTCCCCGCCACCCCCCCGCCAGAGGGGTCGGTGCGGGCTCGGGGGGGGTATGGAGCGCTGGGGGATGCACCCCCGGCACTGAGGGCTCTGTGGGGCACTGCTCACACTGCTCACACACTGCTCACACTGCTCACACTGCTCAGACAGCATACCCTGCACACACTGCTCACACACTGATCACACTGCTCACACACTGCACACACACTGCTCACACTGCTCACAATGCTCACACACAGACCTCACACTGCTCACACTGCTCACACTGCTCACACTGCACTGCTCACACTGCTCACACTGATCACACTGCTCACACTGCACACACTGCTCACACCGATCACACTGATCACACACTGCACACACTGCTCACAGTGCATTGCTCACATTGCTCACGCTGCTCACACTGCACTCACAACTGCTCACACTGCTCACACTGCTCACACTGCTCACACTGCTCACACACTGCACACATACTACACACACTACTCACACTGCACTCACACTGCTCACACGGCTCACACGGCTCACACTGCTCAGACACTGCTCACACTGCTCACACAGTGCTCACGCTGTTCGCAGACTGCTCACACTGCTCACACCCTGCTCACACTGCACTGCTCACGCTGCTCACACTGCTCACACACTGCTCAGACTGCACTACTCACACTGCACTCACACTGCTCACACGGCTCACACGGCTCACACTGCTCAGACACTGCTCACACTGCACTCACACTGCTCACAGACTGAACACACTGCTCACAGACTGCACACACTGCTCACAGACTGCACACACTGCTCACAGACTGCACACACTGCTCACGCTGCTCACACTGCACTGCTCACGCTGCTCACACACTGCTCACACACTGCTCACGCTGCTCTGCTCACACACTGCTCACACACTGCATGCACTGTTCACACTGCTCAGACTGTACACACACTGCTCACACTGCTCACACTGATCACACACTGCTCACACTGCTCACACTGCTCACACTGCTCACACTGCTCACGCTGCTCACACAGCACTGCTCACACTGATCACACTGATCACACTACACTCACACTGCTCACACTGCTCACGCTGCTCACACTGCACACATACTGCTCACGCTGCACTCACACTGCTCACACTGCTCTGCTCACACTGATCACACACTGATCACACTGCATGCACTGCTCACACTGATTACACTGCACTGCTCACACTGCTCACACACTGCACTCACTGCTCACACCACTCACACACTGCTCACACACTGCTCAGAATCACACACTGCACACACTGCTCACAGTGCATTGCTCACATTGCTCACGCTGCTCACACTGCACTCACAACTGCTCACACTGCTCGATCACACTGCTCACACCGATCACACTGCTCACACTGCTCACACTGATCATACTACACACACTGCTCACACTGCACTCACGCTGCTCACACTGGACTAACACTGCTCACACTGCTCACACTGCTCACAGACTGCACACACTGCTCACAGACTGCACACACTGCTCACACTGCACACACTGCACACACTGCTCACACTGCTCACACCGATCACACCGATCACACTGCTCACACTGCTCACACCCTGCTCACACTGCACTGCTCACGCTGCTCACACTGCTCACACACTGCTCAGACTGCACACATACTGCTCAGACTGCACTACTCAGACTGCACTACTCACACTGCTCACACGGCTCACACTGCTCACACACTGCTCAGACACTGCTCACACTGCACTCACACTGCTCACAGACTGAACACACTGCTCACAGACTGCACACACTGCTCACAGACTGAACACACTGCTCACAGAACAGACTGCACACACTGATCACACTACGCTCACACTGCTCACACTGCACTGCACAGACTGCTCACACACTGCTCACACAGTGCTCACGCTGTTCGCAGACTGCTCACACTGCTCACACCCTGCTCACACTGCACTGCTCACGCTGCTCACACTGCTCACACACTGCTCAGACTGCACTACTCACACTGCACTCACACTGCTCACACGGCTCACACGGCTCACACTGCTCAGACACTGCTCACACTGCACTCACACTGCTCACAGACTGAACACACTGCTCACAGACTGCACACACTGCTCACAGACTGAACACACTGCTCACAGACTGCACACACTGCTCACGCTGCTCACACTGCACTGCTCACGCTGCTCACACACTGCTCACACACTGCTCACGCTGCTCTGCTCACACACTGCTCACACACTGCATGCACTGTT
Organism: Calidris pugnax; assembly: GCF_001431845.1. NCBI lineage: Eukaryota > Metazoa > Chordata > Aves > Charadriiformes > Scolopacidae > Calidris > Calidris pugnax. Next base: position 1,627,347 of record NW_015090900.1, read on the forward strand.
CACACTGCTCAGACTGTACACACACTGCTCACACTGCTCACACTGATCACACACTGCTCACACTGCTCACACTGCTCACACTGCTCACACTGCTCACGCTGCTCACACAGCACTGCTCACACTGATCACACTGATCACACTACACTCACACTGCTCACACTGCTCACGCTGCTCACACTGCACTGCTCACACTGGACTCACTGCACACTTTCACACTGCCTGTGCACTGCACACCCTGCACACCCTGCACTGCACACACTGCTCACACTGCCTGTGCACTGCACACCCTGCACACACCCTGCCTGTGCACTGCACACCCTGCACACACACTATACACCCCCTGCACACATGCTCACACACAGACCTCACACTGCTCACACTGCTCACACTGCTCACACTGCACTGCTCACACTGCTCACACACTGC
>NW_015090900.1:1629414-1630294 GCF_001431845.1 Calidris pugnax
CCCCCAAACCCCCTTCAACACAGAATCTTCACGGTTGGAAGGGACCTTTGAGATCATTGAGTCCAACCACAAAAAAAACCCCAAACAAACCAACACCAACCCCGACCAACACACACCCCCACCCCCCCAGAGAGACACAACCCAACAATTTTGGGCACTAGAGCATGCCCTGAAGTGCCACGTCTACACGTTTCTTAACGACCTCCAGGGATGGGGACTCCACCACCTCCCTGGACAGGCTCTTCCAGGGCCTGACCACCCTCTTAGTATCACAGAATCACAGAATCACAGAATCTTCTAGGTTGGAAGGGACCTTAAAGATCATCTTGTCCAACCATCAACCCAACTGACAAAAATAGACACCCACACAACAAACAAGGAGCATCATCACTAAACCAGACCTCCCAGCACCACATCAACCCCTCTTTTGAACACCTCCAGGGATGGATAGTAAAGTCATTCTTCCCAATATCTACTCTAAACCTCCCCTGCCCCAACTTCAGACCATTCCCTCTGCTCCTGGCGCCATTCCCTTGGGAGAAGAGGTCAACCCAAGAGGTCAACACCCACCTCTCTCCACCCAACCTCCTTCCATGGACTTGTAGAGGTCAACGAGGTCTCCCCTTCATCCTCCTCTTCTCCAAACTCAACATTCCCAGTTCCCTCAGCCTCTCCTCGTGTGACTTGTTCTCCAGACCCCTCCCCATCTTGGTGGCTCTGGACACCCTCCAACCCCTCAACATCATTTTTTGGGGGGGGACCCCCAGAACTGACCCCAACACAAGAGGTGAGACCTCACCAGCTCCCAGTATGGAGTCACCATCACTTCCCTGCTCCTACTGGCCACGCTGGTCCTGACACTGGCCAGGATGCCCTAACA
>NW_015090900.1:1631804-1632881 GCF_001431845.1 Calidris pugnax
TGAGGGGGCTGCTGTTTTCGGGGACATCAGGTCAACCCCCGGCAACATGATGGAGGAAGGGCCCCCCAATTCCTCCGGCGACGGGGGGCGAGGCTGGTTGGAGGCCAGGAACGGCAGCGCCAGCTCCTTGGACCTGGAGTCGGTGGTGTCACCCTTGGCCTTGAACCCCTGGGACGTCGTCCTCTGCATCTCCGGCACCATCATCTCCTGCGAGAACGCCATCGTGGTGGTGGTCATCTTCTACACCCCGGCCTTCCGGGCTCCCATGTTCCTCCTCATCGGGAGTTTGGCCACGGCCGATCTTCTGGCAGGTTTGGGGTTGATCCTCCATTTCGCCTTCGTCTATTTCGTCCCCTCGGAGGCCGTCAGCCTCCTCACGGTGGGGCTCCTGGTCACCTCCTTCACCGCCAGCGTCAGCAGCTTGTTGACCATCACCATCGACCGCTACCTCTCCCTCTACAACGCCTTGACCTACTACTCGGAGAGGACGGTCACCAGGACTTACATCATGTTGATCCTCACCTGGGGAGCCTCCATCTGCTACGGGCTCCTGCCCGTCATGGGTTGGAACTGCTTGAAGGAGCCTTCCACCTGCAGCATCGTCAAACCCTTGACGAAGAACCACCTCATCATCCTCTCCGTCTCCTTCTTCATGGTCTTCGCCGTCATGCTCCAGCTCTACGTGCAGATCTGTAAGATCGTCTGCCGGCACGCCCACCAGATCGCCGTCCAGAGACATTTCCTGGCCACCTCCCACTACGTCACCACCCGAAAAGGCATCGCCACCTTGGCCGTCATCCTGGGCACCTTCGCTTCCTGCTGGTTGCCCTTCGCCATCTACTGTCTCCTGGGGGATTACAGCTACCCGGCCCTCTACACCTACCTCACCCTGCTCCCCGCCACCTACAACTCCATGATCAACCCCGTCATTTACGCCTTCAGGAACCAGGAGATCCAGAAAGTGCTGTGGACCGTGTGCTGCGGCTGCTTCTCCTCCACCATGCCTTTCCGCTCCCGCTCCCCCAGTGACGTCTGACACGTGTCCCCCCCCATCCCCATCCCCATCATCTCCATCCC